>NW_007247807.1:506806-538614 GCF_000164805.1 Carlito syrichta | reverse complement strand
CTCCAAAAAAAAAAAAAAAAAAAAAAAAAGAAAGCGTGGTCTCTACACACAGGGGAAACTCTGCCATTCGTGGCAGCATAGACCGAACCAGAGGACACTCTGTGAAGTCAGGCACAGAAAGACAAGGCCTGCATGTGGGGGCGGAGACAGTGGTTCTCAGGGAGGTGGAGAGGTTGGTGCTTACCAGAGGTGGTGAGGGGAGAGGGCAGGGAGGAGAAGGGGGGAAAGGAATGCATTTATGACAGCTGAAATGTTCACTAAAGGTGGAAAGGTGGCAGATTACATAGGTACACTTGACCTTAAAAAGTTAAAACACGAAAAGCTGAAGCAAAATGGCGTGAGCCCAGTGATGGAGAGATGCATCTGGAGGGCCTGGCTCTGCTCGCCGTGAGTCTATGATCATCCATCCACCCCGTCCCTCAGCACAGCTAAACGTGCGATAACATGTCCTTACGTGGGTCGATTCTGAGAATTTTCTAGAACATACTTGAATAAGAAAGCAAACCGCCCCTTTTCTGTATAAAGTGACCCACCATCACCATTATCTAATTTGGGCACAAGACCAGGAGTAAAATTCGTGAAATGTCCTCTGAGTCACCTGGCACTGACACTGGCATATTGAAGTCATCTCACAGCCACACAGTGCATCCCGGGTCCCGACCCGGGGAATGCAGTCAGCCAATGATGCATGCCCCGGCACCCAGGGGCTCCAGATCTGCATGCCCCTTGTGCTGGAGATGACAGGGATGTGACCCTCCTAAATTCTTAGCTGCAGGAAGCCGGGAGCAGGCAGTAGGGGCAGGTAGAGGGAGGCATCTCTTTCTTGCAAGTCGCATCTGCGGCTGCAACCTGTCACGGGAGCCAACGGGGCCTTGACTCTGGCCCTCAGACCTCAGACTCCTGCTCCCACCACACTTCCTCCTGCCCTAGTGGCTCAAGCCCAGCCTCCCTCCCCCTCAGGGTCTGCTCAGGCTTCTCTCCTGTGTCTGTCCGAAGGACCCAGATGCCCCTGTCTCAGCACTCAGAGACTCTTCTAGGAGATGGCTGAGTCCCTGGCTTCACTTCGTTTTTGGAAACACGCTTTTGCCTGTGGCTAGCGGGTCACCAGGAAGGCTTCTGGGCACTGCTGGCCTTCGAGGTGGAGACCCCAAGGCTGTTTTCTGAATCAGCTGCCTCGGCATGCTCACCTCCCCATCCCCTTCCTGCCCATTTCCTCCCTCCCTTTTTTCTTTCTTTCCTTTTATTCTTTCCTTCTTTTCTGTCCTTCCCACCTTCCCTTCCTCTTTCCTCCCTTCCCTTATGGCTTCCTTCTTTTTTCCTGCTCTACCCACCCTTTCTCTCCTTTCTCTTTTCAGTCTGCTTTCTCCTCCTCTCCTCTCTCCCTCCTTCAAAGCATGCGCTTGGCCCTCAGGATGCCAGAGCTCCAGCTTCAGCTGCATCACTGCCTGCATGTGTGAGCTTGGGCAGTTGACTCAACCGCGTGCATCTCTTTCTTCATCTGCAAAATGGGTTCCCAAAAGCACCCCTCTCACATGTCGTTCCCAGGCAAGAGAAAGAGTTAGCAGAGTGTCTGGTCTGCCAGAAGCATGGGGCAGGTGCTGGCTGCCACTGTGAACTTTTTGTCCTGCGTCCCCGGGCACATCCTTCTGGCGATGTGAGATGTGTATGGCGGGGTTACGCTGGGATCTGCTTCCCACGAAGGTTCTGCCATGTCCAAGTGTGGGCCCTTGAGCGGTCCTCCCACGGCACAGCTTTTTTTCTTTGAATTGGGATCTCACGCTGTTGCCCAGGCCAGAGTGTAGTGGCACAATCATGGCCATCACAGCCTTGACCTACTGGGCTCAGGCGATCCTTCTGCCTCATCCTCCTGAGTAGCTGGAACTGCAGGTATATGCCTTGCTAAGTTTTTTAAAATTTTTTTTTGTAGAGATGAGGTCTCGCTAGATTGCCCAGGCTGGTCTGGAATTCCTGGACTCAAGCGATCCTCCCAGCTCAGCCTCCCAAAATACTGGGATTGCAGGCGTGAGCCACTGCACCTGGCCTGCTAGGCACAGCCTCCTGCTGTTAGCGTGATGATTCTAGCTGTCAACGTGAAGAAGAAGTGGAAGAAGGAACTCCCTGCAGTAAGGAAGGGCCTGTGGACAGGTGTCTTGTTCCTTTGAAGGCCTGTTTGTTAGGGTGGTTGCAGGTGGGGAGCAGTGCTCCTGATGGGTGGGACTTGACTGGTCAAATAGGAATTTCTCGGACATGGGAAGCAGTCTAGTCATGACTAGAGATGGATTTCCTGGGACAGAGGGAGACCTGTCACAGGAGACCTGACTTGTGGCGGGTCCTGGACCCAGGGGGACCCGGCACGGGAGATTCACCCATGGAGGGCCCTGGTCACAGGGTGACATGGTTCAGGAGAGCTGACCCCTGGTGGATCCTGGACAGAGGGGGCAGGGCTCAGGAGAGCTGACCCATGGTGGGTCTTGGGCCTTTACCTGGGGATTGTGAGTCACCCTGTTTTCATCTACAAAATGGTCTCAGGTGACACTGAGGTCCCTGCAACCCACAACCCAATGGCGGCATTGGTGAGGGCTCTTGATGCTTGGAATTGGAGAAAAACATGATGACCAGTAGGTGTTTTAGACATATTGGTCATCTGAGGCACACAAGATCCACACAGGGACAGAAAGGACATCGGCACGTATTCCCCGTAACAGACACGTTGGGTCCCTGGGGGCAGGCACTATGCCCAGCCAGCGTGTCGAGAAAGCATGAGGCAGTGAAACTGGGTGTAAGCCTGGGACCACAGGGTGAGCTGGGACCCTGCCTGCCGTGTCTGGAACTCAGCGGCCTGGCTGGTCCGGGAGGAGCCAACTGGCAGGGCCTGGCTGGTCCGGTTCTTGCCCTTGGCCCCGGGAAGGCCGTCTTTGCCCCTCTTTTGCCCCAACTGACAGTGCTCGCAGCATCCATGAAAGTTAAATGAGATTCGACGGACAGACATCCTGGACACAGTAGGCTCCATGAGCACCAGCTGCTCTTCTGGTCATACAGCATGGCTTTCGAGAAGCAGGAGGAAGGGCGGAGGCCGTCCTGGTACCCGGCGAGGGCCGATCAGGTCACCTGCCACGGGAAGTCAGACGCCTCATCTGCTCGCTGCGGTTCTGAGAAGACGTTCTTGGAATGACGATTACGCTTCCTAGAATCTCCCTTTTCTGTGGATGACAATGAGTCACAGTTGCCGGGTGACTTCTGTGTGTCTCCTTCATCTCAAAGCCCAGGGCGCCGTCACCAGGGCACAGGTAGGACGGGCAGGCCTCCCCATGCGTGGCTTCTGGACCCACTGCTAGATGGGACCATGCGTGCGCTTCCTCTAAACACATGCAGCCTCTACTCTCCAGGCAGCTGCCCTGGAAGACGGGTGGTGCCCTCAGGACCGGCCTGCCCAGGTGCTGATCACAGTTACCCACAAGTGACAGCTGTGGGACTGTGGAGACGGCAGGAGTAAAGCAACCGCAGGGGACATGCAGGCGCCTGAAGCCAGAGAGGCAGAAGAGGGACGCGTGCTGCCCTCAGAGACCCACAAAGCAAACGGGCGAGGGTCCCTGGAGCTCGGGCAGGCGACCCTTCCAGGAGGGGCCGAGTTCCCACTGCCGCTGCCCCTCTCAGCGTTCCTTCAGCGTTTCGACTCAGCGACTGGGTTTTCTATGTCTTTACATGTGCTTTGAGTTCAGAGAATACACAGATAACACCATTGATCAAAATAATGAAGATGGCCGGACGCTGTGGCTCACACCTATAATCCCAGCATTTTGGGAGGCCGAGGTGAGAGGATTGCCTTACCCCACGGGTTTGAGACCAGCCTGGACAACTTGGCAGAACCTCATCTCTACAATAAATCAAGAAAAAAGTTAGCTGGGCATGATGGCACACGCCTATAGTTCCAGCTACTTGGAAGGCTGAAGCAGAAGGATTACCTGAGCCCAGCAGGTCAAGGCTGCGGTGACTGTGAGCATGCCCCTGTCCTCCAGCCTGGGTGACGGAGTGAGACTCCAACTCAAAAATAAATAAATAATGAAAGTGAATCGCTTCAAAGCAGCCCAACTGAGCAGCGGTGAGGCAGCGGTGTCTCTTGACCGTTCTCCTGGGGTGCTGGTTTTAAAAAGTCAGCTCAATCCCTGTGCATGCTTTGCTGCTGGAAAAGGCTCGTCCGTGACAGAGCCAGAGGAAGTCTTGCTTCTTCAGACCCGAAGACCTGAGCGAGACGTCCCGCTTCCCTCACCTAGGAGGGGGCACCATCATCTCCTGGGACCCTGCTGCAAGGGAAGAGAGTCACACCAGGTTGGATGTGGCGCTCGCCTTGTCGACTGAGTGTTCTATTATTCACATGCGACGGCAGAGACTTCGGGTCTCCTTTTTAGGGAAAACTTCTCTCACCGGAAGAAGACAGCCCTCGTTCACTCCATCTTGAACTTCAACTTGAAGAAGAAAAAAGAGGAGGAAGAGGAGAAAGAGGAGGAGGAAGAGGAAGGGGAGGAGGAAGGGGAGGAGGCTGCATCCCTGTTTGCATGGGGAGGGGCTTTCCCTGGGCACTGGCTGACAACCAGCCGCAGGCCCTGGAGGGGACCGCCGTCCGTCCAGGCGGGTTCAGGAGCATGCTGGCCCCGGCGGCAGGCAGTGTCTCCAGCGGACGCCGCTCCTGTCCCATCTCACATGGACCTGTGGAATCTGACTTCTGCCCTTTCGTAGGGAGCTCCGCTCTGCTGCTCTGCCAGCTCTTGGTTCAGCTGGAACAGTGGGCAACCTGTACGACCTGTCCCTTTATGAAACCATCAGGGGAGCTTTCCTTTGATCTCCGCTTCTGAGCAATTGGAGACTTTCTTCCCACCACGCCTCCTTTCCCAAAGACAGCATTACATGTGCTCGAAACAGAATTCTGGAGACTGGGTGGTGTATGACATGGGAAGAAACATGGCTTTCTGGGAACTCCAGACCCTTCTGTGAAACCCCAGACCCCCCCGAAGGAGTTGTTGACAAATAGCCTTAAGCAAAGCCCTTGAGGCTTAGCTCTGCTTCTCTAGAGGGTCTGCTCTTGAACCCGTGGCCTCAAGCAATCCCCTCACCTCGGCCTCCCAAAGTGCTGGGATTATAGGCCTGGGCCACCGCGCCCAGCCTGGTCTCCAGTTTTATTGCTCAGTGTGTGACTTTCAGCCCAGCTGGGAGATAGCGAGTGACATTGAAGAGACATGCCATTTCTGTTGAATTAGTCATGGTACCACACAGCTGCTCTTTCTGGTACATCTACAGCAGGGACATTGTCTAGGGTCCTAGAAAAAAACGAAAACATCTGCCTGAATATTTCCACCATGACGAGTAAAGGTAAGTGATCCCATTGTGTTTGTGTGTGTGGGTTCCTGGTCTCATGCATCAGACAGTGACCCCCTCCCCCGTGAAAATTCAGACAATGACAGCTGCCAAAGTCAACGCTAAGTCATCACCTGGTCACCAGGTATCAGCGCTCGCTCAGTGCCCTCGCTGGCATATCTCAACTGAGTTCATTTCGACAGCTCCCCTTTCAGACAATGGTGAGGAAGTTTGTGACTCAAACTGTGTGATGTTCTCCCTTTTGTCTGCAGCTTGAAGACACCACCTGACATCGTAGCTTATGACTCAGGACTACTGAGACAATCAGTTGGGCTCTTGCAACATCCTTGCATAAATCACAGCAAAGGAAGCACGGTGAGATTATCTTTAAATGTTAAACTCTATCAGGAGAACCTTAGGGAGAATGAGACTTCACATCTAAGTACGGTTCATCTCCTTGGAAGCTCCAAGAAGTGGTGCCTTGAAGGGTTACTTTGCGGTGAATGCGTTGTACTCTGCTCCATAAATGTGAACTTGATGGTGATTCAGCCGGGTCACCGTCCCTGAAGATGGGTCACTGTCCCTGAAGATGTCAAGGTCTGTTTTCACAAGCAGTGAGCGCCTCTGCGAGGGAGAAGTTGAACTCCTGACCTCCCAAGCCTCAAGTCAGGATTCGATCAACAGATGCCTTCTCAACTCAGTTTCCAGTTTGTAAGGGAGTAGAAAAACAGAAAATCTCATTGGGAATTTAATGTTATTTTTTTAGTAACTCTAAAGATCCCATGTTAGTATATTATTTTGGTGAGGTATCTAATTTTAGGAGTTACTCGTTTCTATGTAATAATGCAGATACAAAGCTAAAAACTGAAAAAATAATAGCCAATATTTGTTCAGGTTTTGTAATGCACAAAACACCAAAAATATATGTTTTATGTTAATTGCAGCTTTGGGAAACTGAAGCAAATACTGTTATTATTGCACGGTCAGATAAGGAAACTGAGTCTGGGAGAGGCGTCAAAGGTTACACAGACCTCACCAGCACACAGCTGCACTCTCTCTCTGCAAATCGACACCTGTGCTTTCCAGTCTTCCTTTTCACTCTGAGTAAAGGAAAACAGTCGGATGCAGCCAATAAAATATTGCTTTACAGGAGCTGACTTAACCCCAGAGTAGTGACTCCCTCATAGGAAGGATTCCTTTAAAGGCCTAAGATTATACAGCCATCGATTTATATAATTTCATTATATATTTACATGCCCATTTTCTATCTACATACAAATATTTTTAATATAACTTATATATGAATTTGATATATCAGATCCATTCCCTTTGTTTCTATCTTATTCCATTTGGAACACTATAACAAAAATATGCATAGACCGGGGTGGCTTCAGCAACGAACGTTAGTTCCTCATGGTTCTGGAGGCTGGAAGTCTGAGATCTAGATGCTGGCAAATGTTTGGCCTGGCGTGAGCTCATCTTCTGACTCGTTGATGGCAACTTTTCATTATGCCCTCACACAGTGAAAGGGGTGAGACGTCCCTCTTTGACCTTTTTTCTAAGAACACAAATCTCATTCACGAGGGCTCCCCCTCCATGACCTGTTCACCTCTCAAAGGCCTCATCTCCTGGTACCATCATCTAGGGGTTAGCTTTCCATCCCATGAATTCTGGGGAACATAAACGTTCACTCCATAATGCCTTCCAACTTGATTAGAGCTCATTTTCTCAACCTCGTAACATTTGGATCAGTCTTTGTCACAGGGACTGTCCTGTTCACTGTTGGGCATTCTGTAACATGTCTGACCCTCACCGACTAGATGCCAGGGACATGAACTTCCATTATGACAAGCAATACCCTCTCCAGACTTTGCCAAGCTGGGTGAAAGGGAGCGAATCAGCCCCACCGGAGGACCTCTGAAGTAGACGTTTAAGGATAATCTCATTCCTGAGTTCCCATGTCTTAATTTGAAACCTGAAATAATTTAACGGCAAATAACCCACCTCTCACTTGCTGGGCAGAGGACGTCAGAATGTTTTCTGGCATCCTCACTCCCCACCGAGAACAGTCTGCTCTATTCTCAAGACATCTTCTTTCCTCTTCCCTGTGACCGTGTGAGGAAGAAGAGTGGAAGAAGAGGAGGAAGAGATTCTTAAAGTTTCCCGTGGGCTGCATGCATGTTCCGCATGGCTCAGAACTCTGTCCATCTAAGGTCTGGTCTTCCGCAGACGCTGATCATAGGGCATGGCTTTGCAAACTAAGCCTTCGAACTTCTTTCTGGTTACATTTTTTCTTCTCTTTGGGAAAAGTATTTCAGAGCACGACTTTTGACCTGGCCATTACCCTGGGGCTGTGTCTCATGTTGCATTTTTTGGGAGGTCTGGAAGAACAAATCCTCCCAAGAAACGGACTTTCTTGGTCTCCTCTAGTCCTCAGAATGTGTTTTATGAAATAGACCTCTGGTGAGGAGACCGGTTGGCTTCATGGTACCAGTATAGCCAACTGAGCAGGTTGGGATGCTTAAACACAGGATATGATATGCTGGCCTTTGTGTGGGGAGTGGACATCTATGACCACTCTGCAGAGGACCACACAGAGTCCACAGAAACTAACCTGACAGCAAGCAGCTAAGGCAAGAAGCAGAGCCCCCCGTCCTTTTCAAGGCCCTGGGGTGGAACTGGAATTTCCCCAAGTGCCTCTTGTTCCACTTTCTCCTTCACTTCCTGCTGTGGTTTCTATCACGTGAATTCATAGTGCGGGGAATGGGCTCCAGATTTGATTTCTGCCTTGTGACATACAATGTTCTGCCTCTTTCCCATTAAAAGTATGTCTTGGGTCACAGTGACACATTCTTAAGAACACTGCAGGCCAGGCGCAGTGGCTCACGCCTGCAATCCCAGCGCTTTGGGAGGCTGAGTGGGGAGGATCTCTTGAACCCAGGAATTCGAGACCGAGCCTGGGCAACATTGGGAGATCTCGTCTCTACAAAAAGCTAAAATGAGAGCAATAATTTAAAAAAAAGAATACTGAGAAGGTTGGCAGACTCAAATTTCTGACACCTGAACTTAGCTTAAGTGTAACCTCTGTGTTTGTTTATTTCATTTGTGTTAGAATGACGCTCTACTCATTATCAAGGGTAAAAAGGTGAGATCTAATTAAGCAGCATACAAGACATATCACTAAAATCTGTTAAAGCTGAAACTTACCTGAAATAAGATATTCTGTGTTACTTCTAGGTGAGGTGAGGAGACATTCCACTGTCAGATACATAGCTTCTCATAATGAAAATATTCCTTTTGATAAAAAAGCCTGAGTAAATTTAATAAGAAAATATATTCTAAAATAACCAACCTATAACATTCTTTTAACAATCTGCACCAAGTTTATTATTGATAAATAAAAATCAAGAAATAATACCATTGAGGATATTCTACAGTGAAGAATCTTGTACGATATAAAACGTCTTCCCACACAATAAATGATTGCTGCAGTACCTTTTTAAAACTATAATGCTCAGATGTATTTTAAATATTGTACAACTCTGCACATGTATATATGCTTATTTTCTTTAGTCAATTACCTGATGTTTTACACAAGTAAAATATGACATTCATAGCTGTAGAAAGATCTCATAAAACACTTGATGACTAACTTAGATTTCGCGCTAGACTCTTTCAGGACGTTCTTGTGAAATCAAGCAATTTCGTATCGCATTCCTTGCTCCAGTAAAGTTTGATGGCCCAAGTCAAATTTGTTTGCCCATGCTTCTCCATTTAAGTAAAACTGAACAGAAATGCCTGGAACAGACTTGGAGCCATGCACTCCGTCTGAAGCTCTGTAGCCAGGCAGCGTGGCTGACCCCAAGGCTGAAAGAATGCCAATGCCAACTCCAGGAATTAGACCTCACTAGACCACAAAGCCACCGCCCAGACTAGGTCTGCACTCACCCTGGAAAGGACGGGAAGGAGAGCCATGAACCTGGGCACAGGCTTCTGCGGTTGCACCCTGGAGGGAGGGAAGGAGGGAGAGAGACCGTGGCACAGGGCAGATGGGCAGATGGGGCCCCCATGTGTGCACACATGTGCATGTGTGCTTGTGTGAGAGACAGAGAAGAGAATGCATTTTCTCTATCAGAAACCATTTGCCATCTTCCAATGTGACTTCTAGATTTATCTACAATCTCTGCTAGAAGCGTAGGACTCATTCTTGCTCGCGTTTAGGAATAAGGACAGCCAGCTGGGACCAGTGACATCCATGTTCCTGCTCTCTTTCTCCCTCTGCCTTTCGATATCTTGCCCAAAGTCTTAAACATTCACTGTATGCTTAGGTTAAATATTCCACTCTGTCTAGCTAAGCATTTCAAATATGTTAATCAGGGTGTGAGAGAAGCAACACCCTTAAAAACACCACACTTGACCCCTCCATCCCAAAATAGCTAGATAGCTAGATGGGTGATAGATGGATACATACATACATACATACATACATAGATGCTAGATAGATTGATTTTTTTTTTTTAGAGTTGGAGTCTCACTCTGTCGCCCAGACTGGAGTGCAGTGGCCGCTCCCGGCCACCACAGCCTGACCTGCTGGGCTCCGGCGATCCTTCCGCCTCGGCCTTCCAAGTAGCTGGAATTACAGGCATGCGCTACCATGCCCGGCTGATTTTTTGATTTATTGTAGGGATGAGGTCTCGCTGCCCAGGCGGGTCTCTAGCCTGCAGGCTCAGGCAATCTACTCACCTCAGCCTCCCAAAGGCGCGGGATTACAGGCTGAGCCACCGAGCCCAGCTGATAGATTGATTGATAGGATGGATAGATAGATTAGATAATAGATACATAGATATCAACGGACAGATGATGGATAGATAAATGATAGATGATAGATACAGGTAGATGATAGGTAGATAGATAGATGATAGAAAGACAGAAGGATACACAGATAGATGATAGATATACAGATAAATAAAAGATAGATGATAGATGGATAAATAATAGATAGAAAGATAGGTGACAGATGGTAACTATGCAGATAGATAAATGATAGATAGATGCATAGATAGAAAGATATAGATGATAGATGGATACATACATAGATAGATAAATGATAGATAGAAAGATGGACATAGAAATAGATGATGAATAGATAATTGACAATAGCTATACAGGTAGACAGATGGATAGATCGAGACAGGCAACAGGTGAATGAGACGCATAGGACCATTCATGGCAAACAGTCAGAAAGGAGCCAGAGGGCCACACAGGTGGGGGGAAAGATGGGCTATCTTTGCCCATATTTAAGGAGTCCCAAGAAGTGTTCAGCATGCACGTGTTAATCAGGTATTCCCTACAAATTCAAGCCCAGACACACAAAGTCATCTTAGCTCCTTTGTTACATAAGTATCAGGGATCAAGAAAACCCTGGAACACAGAGGTGCCTTCAGTCCTGGGGCAAGGTCCAAATAATCCACGCTGTGATGTGCGTCGGGGAGGAAGGGTCAGGCTTTCGGCGTCCTCCAGCCTGAATCCGTGTGTGCAAAGTGCGGAGACTGTGCCCTGGGAGAAGCTTCCATCCGAGGCCACCTGCTGCCCGGCGAACCCCTCCCTGGTGGCCGAGCCCACGTAGGGGCCCAGCTGGGCCGCGGGTCAGCTGTCAACCTTAAGTGGGCCATTTGCACAGAAGAGAAACAAGGCGGTGCCAGACTCCCGCAGGCCCCAGGGATGGCATCGGGGGCCACTGGCCTTCCATTCCTCGCCTTACAACCTCTTTACAGATTTAATTACCAAGGAATCAGCTGTCAAATCCATCTTTTAGAAATCGAATCTCAGGTGGCTGGATTGGATTTTGCTTCGGATTTCTTGGCGGTTCAGGTTGTCTGCCACGGCCCCCTGCTGCTGTCAGATGGCTCTCTGACCAGCGCAGGAACAGCTATTTTTAGATTCAGGCGAGCCCCAGAGCGTCAGGCCATAAAATATTAGCTGTGCCTTTAAAAATAGTCATTGAGAAGCTCTCAGGAACATCTGATTGCTTCGTCGCATACAGGCTTGAAGTCACAGCCCACCTTCGCAGTCAAGGCCTCTTAAAGGAAGGCCACACAGGGCACACACTGGGCATTTCTGGGTCTCCCCGATGGCTCCCAGGGTTGGATGAACAAATGCTGGGGTTCAGGGACTGTGCCCAGGCCTCGTACACTCCCACCGAGAGCCTTCCCTGACCCTACGTTCAACACACACAGCCCAGGCCTGGTAACCCACAGAGCTAGCCCACCAGGTCAGACGTGTATTTGCTGTATGTTGAGCTCTGCTGTGTGTGTTGTGTGTGTGTGTTTGGAGTCAGAGTCTCGCTCTGTCGCCCAGGCCGAAGTGTGGTGACAAGATCACATCTCAAAGGAGCCTCAAATTCCTGGGCTCAAGTGATCCTCCTGCCTCAACCTCCCAAGTAACTGGAACTACAGGCACGCTTCACCATGCCCAACTAATTTTTAAATTATCTGTAGAGGTGAGATCTCCCAATATTGCCGACGCTGGTCTCAAACTCCTGACCTCAAGAGATCCTCCCACCTTGGCCTTCCAAGGTGCTGGGATTACAGGTGTGTCCCATCACGCCTGGCCTGTTTGCTTTAGACTTTTTTCCATAATGTTGATGTCAGATGGTGGCAGCATATTAAATCTTGGGACTCACCTGAATGTTCTACGTAAGCACGGCCTACAAGGGCAAGGTCTTTGGTAAAACATCAGCAGGCAATTAGTATTTATGATGTTTCATAGAATTAGAGAATGTCAGGGGAAGGGTGGAAAGCAGTGGAGGGACGAAAAATCACCTCCCAGGTACCATGTGCACAGATGGGGGTGGTGGGTACACTTAAAGCCCAGATTTCTTTGCCATGAGATAATGCAACCATGTAACCAAAAGCTATTTGTATCCCTTAAAGTTAATATACCTGGAGGAACTCAAATCACTCTATGAAAAAGATATCTGCACATGCATGTTTATCACAGCATAGTTCACAATTGCAAAAACATGGAACCAACCATGCTAACCATCAAAACTGGACTGCATAAGGAAAATGTGGAACATATACACAATGAAATATTACGCAGCCATAAAGAAGGGCAAAATTATGGACTTTGCAGCAACTTGGATGGACTTAGAAGCTATAAGACTGAGTAATCTATCACAGAAACAAAGAACTGAGTACCACATGTTCTCATGTATAAGTGGACCCTGAACATTTATCACAATACTATAAGAAAGCGATTGGCAGTAATGGAAAACTGCCAGGGGAGCGTAGTGGGGAGGCACATGACATCAATAAGGGGACCTGATCTCAAACTAGGCAAAGTGCGGAGCAAAGGGAGGCCCAAACTCTACCTGTATGGTGACCACTTGTATACCTTATCCTGAATTGTACCCCACATCTTTAAAATAAAAAGGGGGGGGAAGGATAATGTCAAAATAGAGTCAGTCTAAGCTCCTAATTTTCTAGAAAATAGACTGAGGCCTGGAGGTCAAGGTTGCAACAAAGCCATGGTGACATCTGAGGTGTCCAGACTTCCAGATCCAGGCAGTTTGGATGCTGCAGCATCTGTCTGGCCATAACGGGGGCTGGGAAGAGTAGCCCAGCATTCCCCAAGAAGGGCTATGAATTTTTACTGCCAATGTTGTGATGAGTTCACAGAGTCCCCAAGGATCCCTCCCCTCCCCCCAAAAGCGAGCATTCACCCCCAAACAAAATGTCTCCTTTTATTTTCAGTGTTATAGCATCACTTCCACAGAGGTTTTCGGTGGGAGGACGGCAGATAAGGCAGAAAAAGGTTGACAGTTCCCACCTCTGCGGTGGCCTGGTTTAATTCTCTGTGGCTGCGCATCTCCATGGCCATGAACCTCATCTTCAAGAGACTGCCTTTGGTCCCCACTGCCACCCATGGGCAGCCACAGTACGGGTGACAGAGGGCCTCATGACCCGTGGTATTCTGTCAATCCAAGCCACCTACCCTGCTTTCCAGAAAAAACCAGCTTCCTTCCAGCCCTAGGAGCATTCCCCAAAAAAGGGGGAAAAAACGGCGTTTGGTTTTTTATGATTTTTTTTTAACGTGGAGGAAACAGTCTTTCATTCCAGTTTTAGAGAGGAAGGAGTTCCAGAAGTGGCAGAGACAGGTGCGTCCGCCACTGTTTGTTCAGCTGCAGGCGAGCGAGAGGTCAACTTCCAGTTGTTGACGGGGGAGGCTCCCTGAGCAAAACACCTTTATCATTAGATATGATCTTGGGAAAATGTTGACCAGGGTGTAAGTGCAGAACACCACGAAAGAGGCACAAGCATTCCGAGTCCGCAAGCCAGTCCCACAGGACATACCCAGCAAAGGCCCCTTGCGAGCCGGGGTCAGTGTGCGCGCTGTTTTTCGGTGAGGGTTTGACAATGGACTCCGCTTCTTGTTCTGAATTCTTGTGTTTTGTTTTGTTTTGTTTTATTTTATTCTATTTTATTTATTGAGTTGAGATCTCACTCTGACACCCGGGCTGAAGGACAGTGGCATGATTGCAGCTCACTGTAGCCTCCAACTTCTGGACACAGGTGATCCTTCTGCCTCAGCCTCTGAGTAGCTGAAACCACAACGAGCATTTAAAAAAAAAATTTTAATTTTATTTTAAAGATATGCGGTACAGCCAGCACAGTGATTCATGTCTGTAATCCCAGCACTCTGGGAGGTGGAGGCAAGAGGATTGTTTGAGCCCAGGGGATCGAGGCCAACTTGAGCAAAATGATGAGACCTCATCTCTACAATAAATTAAAAAATTAGCTGAGCGTGGTGGTGCATGCTTATAGTTCCAGCTACTTGGAAGGCTGAAGCAGAAGGATCACCTGAGCCCAACAGATTGAGGCTATGGTGTCTGTGAGCATAACACTGTGCTCCAGCCTGAGTGACAAGAGTGAGACTCCAATGCAAAAAAAAAAAAATGTGGGGTACAATTCAGGATAAGGTATACATGTGGTCATCATGCAGGTGAAGTTTGGGCCTTCCTTTGGTCCCCACTTCACCTGGTTTGGGATCAGGTACCCTTATTGATGTTGTGTCTTTCTCCCACCCCCCAGCAGTTTCCTGCTGCTGCCAATCTCTTCAAGTAGTACTATGATAAATGTTCAGGGTCTGCTTATGAGTGAGAACATGTAGTACTCAGATCTTTGTTTCTGTGATAGATCACTGAGTACGATAGACTCTAAATCCATCGGAGTTGCTGCAAAGTCCATAATTTTGTCCTTCTTTATGGCTGCGTAATATTCCATCATGTATACATATCATTTTTTTTTTTTTTTTTGAGTTGGAGTCTCACTCAGTCTGCCAGACTGAAGTGCAGTGGCCGCTCCCGGCCAATGTAGCCTCGAGCTGCTGGGCTCCAACGATCCTTCCGTCTCAGCCTTCCAAGTAGTCGGAATTACAGGCATGCGCTACCATGCCCGGCTGATTTTTTGATTTATTGTAGAGATGAGGTCTCGCTGCCCAGGTGGGTCTCGAACCCACGGGCTCAGGCAATCCACTCACCTCAGCCTCCCAAAGGCGTGGGGTTACAGGCTGAGCCACCGAGCCTGGCTACGTATCACATTTTTAAAAATCCAGTCCATTTTCAATGGGTAGCACGGTTTGTTCCATGTTTTTGCTATTGTGAATAATGCTGCAACAAACATGTGTGTGCAGGTAACTTTTTCATAGAGTGAGTAGAGCTCCTCCAGGTATATTCCCAGAAGGGGGATTCCTGGATCATATGGAAGGTCAATTTTTAGAATTTTTAAGAGTTGCCACACTGTTTTCCACAGAGGCTGTACTAGTTTACACTCCCACCAACAGTGTAGAAGCGTTCCCTTTTCCCTACATCCTCTCCAGCATCTGTTGTTTTTTGAGGTTTTTTTTTTTGAGTCTGAGTCTCACTCTGTCGCCCAGACTGGAGTGCAGCGGCTGCTCCCGGCCACCCAGCCTCGACCTGCTGGGCTCTGGCGATCCTTCCACTTCAGCCTTCCAAGTAGCTGGAACTACAGGCGCACGCTACCACGCCCGGCTAATTTTTGATTTATTGTACAGATGAGGTCTCGCCAAGTTGCCCAGGCAGGTCTCGAGCCCGCGGGCTCAGGCAATCCACTCACCTCAGCTTCCCAAAGCGCTGGGATTACAGGCTGAGCCACCGAGCCCAGCGTTTTTTCAGTTATTGATGATGGCCATCCTGACTTGAGTTAGGTGGTATCTCAGGGTGGTTTTAATTTGCATTTATTTGATGACAAGTGAGGCTGATTTTCATGTATCTGTTGGCTGCTTTTATGTCTTCTTTTGATAAGAGTTTATTCCTCTCTTTTGCCCATTTTGCAATGGGACTGTTTTTTAGTTTTTTTTTGAATTCCTGTGGTTATTGGTTGAATGGAATACCTCTTCATTACCTCTTAGGTTTAAGCATAAGTGACCTCAGCGTTTAGGGCATAAGTGTCATCCTGAAAATGGATCTCAATTCAATGGCGTTCTGCTTAGTGAGCCCCTCACTTCCCCGCCTTTTGCTCAGTCTTCCCCCTTTTCTCTGTGGTTTTCAGAGTGAGACAGCAGGGCCAACGCGCAACGCTGGGGCACAAGGGGGTACAGGAACCGCCCGTTCCCTGAGAGCCTGGACATCACCCAAGACCCTTCCCGGTGGGGATATGGTGATAGCGATGTGAGCAGCAGGGAGGGGGTGAATCGCAGGAGCAAAGCCACCCTCCCGTCCCCTGGACACTCGAGAGCCCGGCTGCTTGGACTCCCTGCACACCCACGGCCTGATGTTGTGCTCAAGGGTGGGGGTGCCAGCGGTGGAGGCCTGGGACCCCGTGGAGGCCACAGAGCCGCAATGCCCTAGTCTTCTTTTGCTTTGATTAAGAGACATAAATAGTGTGGGGAATATAGTGGGTGTCAGGCCCAGCATCACCCTACAGGTTTACAGCCTCATTTGCTCCTGGATCGTGGCAGCAGCCGCCTGGTCGAGTCCTGAGTCAGCACCTCCTGGTTGGTCCCAGGTCCCGCACATGTGCCAGGCCCTGCCTCCCTGGATGCCACCTTGTTCTCCAACTTGGGAAGCATCCTGCCTCAAGCCCTGCTGCCATGGGCTTCACAGGCTTCCCCTGCCATTTTCTACCACGTGCATTCCCAAGGAGGGATGCTGGTTTCTACCACCCTGCTCACACATCTAGATGCACCCAGCTCTGGCCACACACACCTGTGGACGCCCTGATCTTCTACATTTGTAGATGCGTGCTGGATCAATACTGATGGTTTGCAAGAAAAGTCCACAAAGAGAGAAAGAATCAGCTATTTTATTTTTCTGCAAACATTGTCATGGGTTGATAGAGTCATCAGAAGTCCCTTCCCAAATAAGAATTGGGTATCCACCCCCAAATGAAATGTCTCCATTTATTCTAAGTCAAGTTCAGTGAAGACTGAGAGGCCCCGAATTAGTGGCATCATATTGCTGGCAGTTCAGCCTCCCTTGACTTGTGTGACGTGTAGCCCAGATGGCATTCTGTCCACAGAGTGCACCCAGAAACACCTGGGTTGACCAGAAGCCCCCAGCAGCACTGTCACCTGATAGAGAGGTTTGGTCCCTTTGGCTGTACTGTTTCAGAATGGGTGTGAGACTTTGACAGTGTGTATCAGGACATGATGTACAAGGCAGAAAGATACATGGTTTTAAACAATGCATCCGTCCAATTATTACAGCTGTGGTGAACTCGACAGCTTCTTATATTGATGGTGGGGAGCTGGGCTCCCATGGCTGGATGGCTTCTTGTACATCTCAGCTTCAGAGCTGGATGTTGGCCGGGCTTGTGGGCCACTCAGGGCAGTCCCACACGCTGCAGTACCTCTGCACCATGTCGGGAAAGTTCTACGTCTACCAGTACTTCTCTCTAGTTATAAAATGTGTTCTCACTAGCAACATTAGACTGTAGGAACAGAGAGCACAGGAGAAGGGCAGAAAGCAAGTCATCGTCCAGCACTGGCGGTATTAATTGATCTTCCCAAGTCCCTGCTCCATGCGCTTCTTGCGGTTTTACATCAGAGTCTCGCTCTACAAACCACTTAAAACCCAGCCCTTCCTTATAACATGTCAAGAATACGTTTCCAAATCAATAGCTATGGTTCTGCCCGACCACTTTTGGGGTTGCCGAGAATGCATAGGATCTGATTTACTTTGTCATTTCCGCGTTGGTGGCAGTCAAGGTGACTTCCAATTGACATTATGCTTGTAAGGTTGGGATCATCCTCATCCATTTGAGATGTACGTTTCCTTTCCCTGTGATGACTTGAGACTTTTTCTGTGGGCTTCGTGCTAAGAGTGACTGTGGGCTTGCAATGTGCTGTGAACTACTTTCTCATCCCAGTGCTACTTTGGGCATTGCTTCCTACGGGGTGCAGCACATTCGGACGAGGGTGCTAGTGAGGTCTGACTCTGTTGATATTATTTCGCCTGTGCTTGTTCGGACCTCGGCTTGAGCCCAGTGTTCCCTGTGTTTCATGGCAACTGACAGAAGAAGCCATGCTTCTGGGAGATGGGGGGAGGGACGCCCCCTCCCCTACTCCACTACCTGTTCCAGAAGCAGCTGGAGTGACAAAATATCTATGGTGACAGGATCGTCTGGAGGAAGGAGGGATTCTGGAAAGCAGTGGAACTTTTCTTTGAAGATGAAGAATTTTACTGCTCAGGGGGTCATAGTAACCTGAGAATGTTGGTTCTAAGAAGTGGGTGAGTGACTATTGGACAAAGACTGGTCACTTTAACTACACAAAAAGATGGATGGGTGCAGACAGCCCCAAGGCACATGCATGTTGAAGACATGCTTGCTGTTGTGAACGAGGGTGGATGGCATAGCCGGAGGAAGTCCTGAAGCCTGGAAATACTCTGGTGGGAAATAACCATGGGTGGTGATGGTAAGATTTTTAGAAGTTTAATATTTTTGCATCATAATCTAGTGAAGAGTTTTATTCAATGCCTGGAATTGTTTTAATATGGAAAAAGGTGGCACGATAAAATAGATGTTTGATTCTCAGTCCTCGAGGTCAAGGGCAAAGTCATGATGATCACCTCTCGGCAACTTGGGCACTGAGTGACAGAAGGCACAGTAAAGGTGTCCCGAGCTCCTCGAAGGGGTATTGTCCTTTCTATTCACTGAAGCTGCTTTATTATCCTACTTAGTACATAGTTAATTCAATCCGCATTATTGATAAAGATATTATGCAAGATACTGTCTTTGTTTTAACCTTCATTCTTTTCCCATACATTGTACCTCTGATATTGATGGTAGAATTCCAAAATGTCAAGTTCTTACTTACATTCGTAATTAATGGAGAACAATACAAAGACACAGAAAGCAATAAAGAAAAAGAAAATATGGCTTTGGCCCCCTCCCCTACCTTGGGGAGGTGAATCTCCTCTCTCTCTCTCTCTCTCTCTCTCTCTCTCTCTCTCTCTCTCTCTCTAGTTTACTTTTTAAATAAACTATACCCCACATCTTTAGAATAAAATTAACCAAGTAAATAAATAAATAAAATTTAAAAAGAAAAAGAAAATATATAGAGATGTATTCAAAGTAAATGCAAAAGAAAGAATAAAACAACTAACATGAGTTAGACATTTAGACATTTGCTTGTGAATTTTATACAACTCAGGCTAAAAAGGACTTACTACAATGTTCAAGACCCTTCCTCCAAAAAACCTACTGAAAAAATAATAAAAATTGTATTAGCTGTGTTGAATGAAAATGCAATAAAGTAAAGCCTTCAAATAAGTGAAAAAATTATTTTAAAATCCCCTCTGTTGGATTTAATTACTCTGTTTGTATGAGCTGCCACTAAAAATGATCTTTACCATTTTGTACCTTTTCAATTTGTTAACCACCAGATTTGGGTGCACAATTACTACTCAATCCATTTCAGATATCTTGAGTTTTAGAAAAGAAAGCCCAAGCAAAATGATCATGTTCATTTGACCTCCAGTGCCATACCAACAGAAATTCGTCTGGATACAGAGGACATAGACTGTGCTTTTTTTGTCCCCCTCTGCCACATTTTCATTCTCCTGTTGACACATACAACCCATGACTGTTTTTCTTTAACAATCTATATATTTTCTGGCTTCTTTTTGGCAGGTTAGGATATTTTCTCTAACTCATTCATCCACGCACTTCCTCAGCAAGCCTTCACTGAGAGTATGCCACATTCCATGCACTGTGATAGACACAGGATACATAAACCAAATCACCTGCGGTTCTTGTGTCCAAGGAGCTTACAATCTAACTGGAGGGAGAAATTGTTCAGATGGACAAATAAGAAAATAGGCATTTAAAATCCAACATGGCCAGGCTGGTGGCTCATGTCTATAATCCCAGCACTTCGGGAGGCTGAAGCAGAAGGACTGCTTGAGCCCAGGAGTCTGAGACCAGCCTGGGTGACTTAGCAAGACCTAATCTCTACCAAAAAAAAAGATAGAAGAAAAGAAAAGGAGTTGGGTGTGGTGATACATGCCTGAAGTCCCAGTTACTTAGGAGGCTGGGGCAAAAGGATTGCCTGAGTGCAGGAGTTCAAGTCTGTGGTTAGCTGTGATTGTATGGCCTGGGTGACAGAGCTAGACTCCGACTATTTGATTGGGTTTTATGCCATGGTCTAGAGTATGAAGAGTGAGATGTAAGCTCATGGGATGGCCACCTATTTCAAACTGAAAACAGAGACAGCAGAGAAATCTTCCTGGAGGTTATGACACTGTAGCAGGGTCTTGAAGTTTCTTATTTTAAAGGAGGTATCTGGCTGAAAGGAGGCTAAGAAATGGAAGGACTTTTCCACATAGAGGAGGCATCACATTCAAAGTCCTGATGTCAGAAGGCTTGGTGCACATAATGACCACAGCCTGGGTGAAAATTCAGAGAAGGAGAATGGGAAGAGACCACCAGGGCCAGGCTTCGGTGGAAGGAGAACCCAGCAAATGACACAGGAAAAGGCAGGGCTCGAACTGACTGTGTTCAAACAAGCCAACACTGGTGGTGATAGCAGTGTCTTTAAAGGAATGTACACATGTAAGAAGGTGAGAGAGAGAGAGAGAGAGAGACAGAAAGTGAGGGAGATAGAGAGGAAGAGAGAGAAAAAGATAGAGACAGAGCAACAGAGAGAGAAAGGAGAAAGAGAGAGACAGAGACAGATAGAGAGACAGACAGAAACAGAAAGAGAGAAAGAGAGGGAGAGAGGGAGAGAGGCAGAAAAAGTCAGAGAGAGACAGAGATAGTGAGAGAGAGAGAGACAGTGACAGAGTGAGAGAAAAAGAGGAAAAAAAGAGAGAGACAGAGAAAGACACAAAGATAGAGACAGAGACAGAGAAACAGACAGAGAGACAGAGAGAGAGAGAGAGAGATGGGGGGAGAAGGAGAGGGAGACAGAGAAAGAGACAGAGACAGAGAAACAGAGAGAGACAGACAGAGAGAAAAAGAAAGAGAGAGAGAGAGATTAACAAGCATTTGCTGGCATAGTGATGGAAGTTAGAAAGTTTTACAGCCTTCCGTCTGAAAGCTGAAGAGCCAGCGAGGTTGATAGAGGGGTTTAGTGCAAAGTCCCAAGTCCAGGTTCAAAGGCTCAGGAACCAGGAACCCCAGTGGCTGAAGGCAGGACAAGATGCATGCATGCCCCAGCTGCAACACACAGAGAGAGAATCCCGCCTTCCCCCACCTTTCGTTTTTGGGGTCCTCAGTGGGTTGGATGAGTGCCCACGTTGGTGAGACATCTTCCTTACCCAGTTTACTCATTCAAAATGCAGCTGCAGCCAATTCAATTAAAATGCTTATCTCTTCCCAAAACACCCTCGCGCACATACCCAGGAATAATGTTCTACCAGCTATCTGGGCCTCCCTGAGCTCAGTCAAGTTGACACATAAATTAATCAATACAAAGTCTTTCTGAAAAATTGAGTAAAGATCTTAGCTTTGTCAATCAAGTAAAAATATACCTTGTGATCTAAAATATCCTATCGTGAATCTTTTCCTGAGGATGTTAAGATGATCCATGTAATCGTTTTCTTCTGAATTTCTTATAACAAAACAACCACGTCTGCTTATTGGTGACACAGCACTAACTACATGTCGTGGACTCCGAACCCATGAGCTGGTAGAGGACAGGACTTTTTACCTGTGTCCTCACAGCTGTGTCCGTGGTGCCAGGACCATGTTTGGTTCCAGGTGGTGACTCGGCACTCAGTGAAGGTGCCAGCTGACCCATTGAGTGGGACACTTGCTGCGTGCTGGCCTCTGGATTGAACGCACGCCTATCTGTGTAGTCCTCATGGCGGCCCATGAAAGAGACTCACTCTGCAATCATTATAGTGAGGTCACAGAGGAGCCAAGGGCTTGAGCAGCTTGCCCAGTGTTACTCAAGCACTGAGTGATCAAGTTAGGATGTGAATCTTAGCCTAAACTCCTCACTTTCTGACCAGTCTGTGACACAGCTGCTGACCGATATCTCTCGTTTAAAGAGCCCAGGTCTCCCTGGGTCGGCCTGCAAGTCACTCTTTTCTGTGGGGACTTAGACACTGGTATGACTCCGTTTTGATGAACTCCTTCTGTTTTGAAGTGCTGCCTATGGATCCTTCCCAGTCTCTGTTCTGGATAATTTCAGCAGCGTTTGAGATCTTTTAAAGGTAACGCCTGAAGGGTGTGGAGGTAGCATGGTGAGAAGGAAACAGCTTAGAAGAGGCTGTGTCCTGTTGCATCACCTAACCTGAGCTTCCTGTTCTGTGGCTCCCTCCCACAAATGCGTTGCTAGGGGTGGAAAGAGAATAAATCTTATCTTTCTCGCAGCACCCTCCCTTGTGGGTGACAAATGAACTCTGGTATTTAACTTATCGGGGATATTGGTGTGTTTGTATTTATGTAGGGAGGAGCTCTTAAACAAAAGCACTGACCAAATACCTAATTGGGACAAAATGTATTGACATGCATCTTCTAAGTTGAGTGATATACTGGATATGATTTTCTGGAGAATGATTACAAAGCCAAGTGTGTCAAAAGTCAGTTTCTCCATTATTCTAGCATTGTTGTGTGCTTATGTAAAAACATGCCAGCCATAAAAATAGCTCCCTGTTTGAAAACAGATTTTTTTAGGTCACTTGGGGCTACATTATTTTTTTCTCCTGATTATATTGTATGTTCATTGTAGTACATTTGAGAAACACAGAAAGGAGAAAAATAAAGAAAACAAAAACTATTGTAACACCTGTCGTTCATAGGAGACATCTATGAATATCTTGTTGCATATTTTTCTATGCCTGTGTCTATTATGCTTGAATACAATTTAGTGGATGATTTTTCCCCCTTAACATTAGATCACAAGTATAGTCTGATTTTTCTTGATCACTTTCAGAAACTATACAGTGTAGTAGTGAAATGTATAGGGGCTGGATTCAAATAGTCCTCTGTTCAGACTTTTTGTCATTTAACTGTCACTTAATTTTTCCTGATCCTCAATTTTCTTATGTGAATAATAATAGTCACAATAATAATTCAGAGGTTTGTTGAGAGAATCAAGTGAATGTTAAAATGTCTGACAAAGCATGTCTCAAATTAATATGGAATTACGATTTTAAAAAAGGCTTACAAGTAATTTTAATGATTGCACAATCGTTAATTGCATTAATTTACTTTTCTTATTTAGACATTCTTTTCTTTCTAAACATTTTTTTTCCCCAATTAAGAACAGCAGAGTTTGGATCAATATTCTGAGTGTATCCTTAAGCCAGATAAGCCGGAAGAGGGTCCCTATATAAGACAGTGTCACCTTTTAAGGACAGTGAAAGCAACTTGGAAATGGTTTTCCAGAAAAGCTTCAGCCAATTATCCTTGCACCAGGATGTCTGCTTTACCACAACCCCAAGGTGCCAATTAAAATCTGTTTTCCTAGAAAGTAATCAACATTCTTATAGAGAAATTAGACAGTGAAGATAAGAACAAGAAGAAAATAAACATCTCGTAATTCATCATCACACATGAAAACTATTGCTTTCTTGTTTATATGCATTCTGATTCTTTCCCTGTGTGTATTTCTATTTTTTACAGTCAGATTTTATTTAAAATCAAAATATTGTGAATAACTTTCTATACCAAATAATTATATCAATTTTATTTCTCCTAGAATTACTTATTTTTAATACAAAATAAATAATAACTTTTTTCATTTAAGAAAAAAATCGAATACCATAACACACGATTATTAAAGAAAAAATAGTGCACATAGGTTGACAGAGGAAAAATTAAAATGATATAAAATTCCACCACTCTGGGACAACCTCTTTGCTGTGTAGACTTCCATGTATTTTTTTCCCATATATTATATACCATTGACCCTTGACCAACATAGGGGTTATGGGCACTGACCCTCTGCACAGTCAAAAATCCGTATATTTGGTCCCCTGCAAACTTAACCAGTAGGCCGGCTGTTGACCAGACTCCTTACCAATGACACAAAGATTAACATTAAAATAGACTTGTATGTATAGATGTGTGATGCATTCATGATATTCCTAATTTTTTCTTAGTATTTTTGATATTTCTAGGTTAGTCCATTCATTTGCCAGTTTTTCAAATTGTGCGAATCTCCAAAAAATTTTCCAAAGTGTTTACTTTTTAAAAAATTGGCATATAAGTAGACCAGAGCAGTTCAAGCATGTGTCATCCAAGGGTCAACCATCCATGTAAATATCAGAGCAGGTCATTAGACAAGGTGGGGGCCTTGGGGAGGAACCTCTTGCTAGAACAGACAGGCTGGGATGCTTACAATACCAGGGAGTGGAGTCCCCAGAATGGGACCCCTTTGAAAGGCCATGGAACAAATGTCACAAAAGGCAAGGACACCAGGATGCAGGCAGAGGTGTGGCTCACCAGCTGGGGTGGACTGACAGGCTCCATCCACGGTCATTCCCTACCGAGGACACTCTGGGGGCCACTGGCAGCCCCAGCCTGGGACAGACCATTGTGCCCTGCAGGGCCCGGGCTCTTCACAGGGGACTGTGGGCCAGGGTCAGTGTGGGTCTTCTCTGGCATCGCCTCCAGCCTGGACGCAAAGCCACAGATACCTCATGGGGATTTGGCTCCCGAGCTGTGAATTTTGAGTTCCACCATGGGTTCGTGACTGTCCTGGAAAGCCTTCGAAACAGCAGGTCAACAGCCTTACGACACAAAACTCCCACCATCCCATGTTAAGAAAGAACCCCGTGTGCGTACTCTGCAAGAGATATCCCGACGAGGGCAAAAGCCAGAGAAGTCCAGCTTCTTCTCATGCATGCTGGCATCAGAAGAACAAAACGGTCAGTAAAATGGCTCAGGTGATTGACAACAACAAAAATGATGTGTTGGCCGGGCTCGGTGGCTCAGCCTGTCACCCCAGCACTTGGGGAGGCCGAGGTGAGCGAACAGCCTGCGCCCGCGGGTTCAAGACCAGCCCGGGCACTTTGGTGAGACCTCATCTCTACAGTAAATCAAAAATTAGCCAGGTGTGGTGGCTCGCACCTAATTCTGGCCACTGGGAAGGCTGAGGCGGAAAGATCGCCAGGGCCCAGCAGGTCGACGATCCATGAGTGTGTCACTGCTCTCTAGCCTGGGCAACAGAGTGAGACTCCAATTGAAAACAAACAAACAAACTAACAACAACAAAAAGATGTATTGATCGTTACTTCCACAGTGCTACTGACTTTTGACTTTTATTTTTTGCGTTGGAGTCTCACTCTGTCACCCGTGCTGGAGTGCAGTGGCAAGATCATGCTCACAGCAGCCTCAGCCTCCTCGGTTCAGGCCATCCTTCCACCTCAGCCTCCTGAGTGACTGGGACTACAGGTACGCGCCACCATGCCTGGCTAATTTGTAAAATTTTTTTGCAGAGATAAGGTCTTTCTCTCTTGCTCAGGCTGGTCTCAAACTCCTGGGCTCAAGCAATCCTCCTGTTTCGGCTTCCCAAAGTGCTGGGATTACAGGTGGGCACCACCGCACCCGATCCTATAGAGCTACTGACTTAAAGTTTAGTTTTAAACACCGTTTCAGGGGACAGCATGACTGTGCAACAGTTAACTGTCACCGACAACCCCTTAATGGCTACAGTTCTGAACAGCTGCTGGGCCCTGCACCATGCAGTAGTCTGTCCCGGGATCAGAATTTCATGCTCGTTCTATTTGTTTGGGAATCTGCTGTCTGGTCAGGGCCAGGAGAGGCAGGTCCTCTCTGCTCGATGGCATTAGTGAGGGCCCCGAGCTCGACAAAATTCACCTCCAGGTTGGATGGGGACAGGCAGAACGGGAGCTGGGCCCCAAGAGCAAATGCCCATCCCTGCAGGAGGCAAAAGCTCCATCTCCTAAAGCCACAGGCTGCTGTCACTTCTACTGTATCCTATTTTTCGGGCAGCCAAGGTGAGGGGACAGGGCTTCACCTCATGAAGGGTCAGGTGACAAAGCATGTTGGAGTCACTTTTCAAACTCCTGACTGTGGGTTGGAGTGTGGCCAAGTCCTGTGTCCGGCATAGTCGCGGGCTCTGCAGTGCAGGTCGTGTGGTCTGCTCCCCAACCAACCGCCCGCTCATAAAGCCGTTTTCTCATCTGAAAACACCTTCTGCTAGGAGTGCCCAGCTTGTAAAGCAGCTGTGAGAATCAAATGAGATCATCCAGCAAAGGTGCTTGGGATCTGGCACACGGCACGAGCTCCGTCAATCTTGGCGATTTGAGTTTTTCCGTGGGTAATTGGGTGGTTTTGTGTCGAGGGTAGGCGGCCACAGCGGCCCCTCCAACCTTCTCTCCCTCCCTCTGGCCCACGGTTGGCTGTAAGGAGAGACCCGGCAGGCTGATAGGTGTGATGGCTCTTTCCTAAACTAGATGTAAAACACATTTAGTGATGTCTACGCTTCTTTGACAAACGCAGATGAGAGTGGAATGAATTATCTTTAGACTCTCTATCACCCAACATCTTCCACGGTACCATAAAACCCTCAGACTGTCGACTGCATGCTTTGTGTGTGAAACCGAACAAAGATGGGTCATTTTTCACTTTGCAGAACATAAGATTGCTGAGTGTTTTACGGATTCTCTTTATCTGAACCTCTTAGTAGCACAATGTAGAGGGGAAAAGGCTCTTCTAGCTTTAAAAATAATAAAATAAAAAGTACAAGGTGTAAGCATTTCCCTAGAAGGTAAACGGACAGTCAGATTTAGGGGAGAACGTGATTGATCACCGACTGGTGTTAGTGTAGCCGGTGAGAAATAGGATATGCCAAAATGCTGGCAATTGAAATTTTCTGTAATTCAAACTATTTTTTCAATAAAGCTATCTATTCTCGCTGGAAATATCAAGCTTATTTCTAGGTGGTCATTTCCTGAAAGGTTTACCTCCACATTTAATCTGGGCGCATAGCAAGAGAAGAAGTGCAATGATTCATTAATTGGTGGAGATTTGAATAAATAAAGCCATGGTAGGCTAGAGAAGCGGTTCCTGCTCTGAATTTTATTTTCTAAAAAGCCCAATTTTCTCCTCACATTTTTCTCTGTTTCTTCACTCTTAAGCATTATGAGAAAAAAAGGACCCTGGAAAACTCTTGTGCATTTTTTATTGAATTTTAGTTTCAAATAAAAGCTTTAGTAGGCAGTTATCTCATCTAGCAATTACCAGGCTGTTTTTATTGATTGCATTGTGATCATAGCTAGTCTGTTAAATTTAAGAGACCTTCTGTTCTTGCGACTGCTAGGTGACGAGGGCTGATGAGGTGATCCCACTTACACGGAATGTTTCCTTGCACACACACCATCATCCCAGCGTCTGGGAGAATCATGTATATTGAGCGATTGCATCGCCAAACGCGGTGTGTGAAGGAGACAGTAGACGAAAACGCATGCTCTGTCCTCTGAGCGCACAACTTTCCTATTGCTGTGGAAATATAAGTGAACTAGGTCAAGAAAAGTCCACATTTGCAGGGGACTTTTAATTGAGTAAATGAAAAATAAAACGAATTCCTGGATGGAAATTAACTACTATAGAGACATCATTTCCTCCTGTATTAATTATAATCCCGATGTAATTCTAAACATTGTCTAAATGAGTTCCTTTGGAACCTTTATACACTCATTTAAAAATGCACCTTGAAAATATGTGGGTGAGAATAGACAAATGGACCTGTGAATTTGAAAAAGAAGGGATAAGGAAGGGGATTTTACCTACCAGGACACAGAGACACACCCAAACATGATATGTTTACTCACATGACTGCTTAGGCAAAAATGTCAAGTAACACATATAATCGTTGCCAAGTGTGTTAACAGAACACATAACGCAACAGTCAACCCTCACACATGGAAAAAATGTAATTATCTTCTTCCTTTTAGGGTTTTTTAAAAAAAATAACAAGGCCCAATCTGCATTTTCTATGACTGGTTCTAATCTTTGATCAAGTCTGCTCGAATGCTGATACCTGCAATTACAGTCGTGGGGGTACTTGGTATAAAAGAGGTGTCAGTTTCAGTTGTGTGAGTAATCAACCTTGTGCTGATATGCTCTTGAGACTTGAGCTTGGAATGTCTCAAGAACTTACAGTTATCACAAAATCTTCCCCAGATAATATGAGTCAGTGTGTAGCGAGCTGTCCCATGCCAGCAAGTTTGGTAAACTGGGTCACCATGTGTGCAACGTCCTGCAAGTTCTACAGGTACCTTGGAATCAGGCGAAACTTTAGTCATCTCTACAGCCTTTGACCTCTGGTGCCCTCAGGATTGTTCATGCATAGCAAGCAGAATAAGTAAGTGCTATAAAATGACTCATTTATGTGTATGTATTTCCTTAATGTATGAAGGTGCTTGGTATAGATTTCTTGAACAAAATCTCTAAAGTGAAAGCCTGGGAAAGTCAAGAATGTATTGAACTCTCTGTTAATGTCACCTCAGGCTCTTTGGGGCCCAAGAAGACATTGAAAGGAAACCAGTTCAGGGTGGTCACTCACTAATTAGCCACCGCGACAGTCGGCAAACGGCAGGCCCAAGCGCTAAATGTGCTCTCAGAGAGGGGCCTGAGCACAAGAAATATCTGACTCATTATGTGTGACCGCTTGCTCAAGCCATTTAAGTCGGATTTATCTTATTATTTAAGGGAACTTCTGCTTTGGCAATACTGCATTAAGGACATTGTAGATGAGGCTTCTAAATAGGAGAACAATGTTCCCCCCGGACACACACACCGTGGAATGTATAAGCAGTAAGTCTTCATTGACCTAAAGGAGGGAAACAGACTCTAATTGACTCCCCGAACCTCTCATTTGTTCCTTCACCCCTCATTTCTGGGAGTCGAATGTATTCCAGCCAGAAGCTGAAGACGCAGAAGCTAATGAGACTCGCTCTGGGTTCTCACAACACAGAGGCCTTGCAGGGAAGAGAACAGTCCACCCAGGAGTATTCCAGGGCTGAGCACAGCCTGGAGAGAGTGGCTAAGTGTGGGCCTGGGGAGCGCAGGGAAGGACGGGACGCCAGGGGCCCCGGGCCCTTGCCAGCGCCGAGTCCAGAAACCACACCATCCAGGTGCAGAGAGTGGCCGGGCCTCACTGCAGGGGGCACTGGGGCCCTGCTCCTGGGACCTCTCCTCTCGCCCCAGTTCACTGGAAGAGCTGGACAGCAGAGCAGAGGTGGCAAGAGAAAGAGGCAGTGGGCTTGGAGACGGACCAGTAAAAAGGTGAAATCTGAACAAGTGAGAGAAAAGACAGCTGAAGTCTTCACAAAGGTCCGGCTTATGCGTAAAGGAATTTTAAAGGGAAGGGGAGGAAGAACGTGAGGAATCTCAGAACCCAAGAAGACAGAGAATGAGGCAGAAAAATATATCTAAGAAAATGATGCATAAAGACAGACGTAAATGGACACATTTAAGAATCTTAGCAAACCCCAGCGAGGATAAAGTTAGAGCCATGACTCGGTGTATTCTGGACAAACTGCTGAAAACCAAAGCTAGAGAAAAAGCCCTGAGGTCACTAGAAAAAAATGACAAATCATATTCAGGGAATGATCATTTCAAGTATTGCAAAATTCTACCAGCAGCCATGGAGGCTACAAAATGGTAGGAAAACCTTTTTAAAAATTGACAAAAGAAAAAAAAAAACGTAATACCTATGAACCCAGAATTAGATGTCCAGTACAAATGTCCTTTTAAATCTGAAAAAATATGAGTGGTCATATAAAATGCTAAATGAAGTAGGTCAAACTGATGAAGTGTGATCCCACAAGAAGCTGAGTCACAAGAAAATGAGAGAAAAGCATGGAAATGGGAAATTTGGGGGCAAGCATGAAAGGTATTATTTCTCAATTTCTTTGAAATCATGTGGCCATTTAGAACAACTGTAATACTGTCTTATGGGATTTGTAATATATATATTCTCAATAAATTGTGTTATTCACACAACGGAAAGCTATATATCAATGGAAGTGAAGATTTGCAATATATTTATGTAGTACATATGATAACGAGAGCATAAAATATAGCTGGAGAGAGTGACTGGATTTATATGGTTGTTTCAGATTTACCTAGCATATGTAAAGTGATACAAGGTGGACTCTCAGTAGACCGTGAAAAGTTGTATATTGTAGTCCTTCGAACAACCATTAAAAATTCAAAGATATATAACTAAAAAGTCCGTCAATAAGATAAAATAGAATTTTAAAACATTCATATAGTATAAAAAACAGGAAGGAGGGAAAAGAGGAACAAGACAGGACGACAAACAGATAATAACATGCTCAGCTTACTCCAGTCATCCCAATAACTGTATTAAATGGTAATGGCTGAAACACTCGAGGGTACCCAAACTACCTGCACAATGACCATATATGTACCTAACCCTGAATCGTACCCCACATCTTTAAAATACAAATAATAACAAAAAGTAAATAAATGAAATTTTAAAAGCAAAGATTTTCAGAATGGATAAAAAAGAGTGACCTGACCATATGCTGTCTGTAAAAGACAATGTACTTTAAATATACACTATAATTTCAAAGTAAATGGATGGATATAAAGTATCCAAACAGTAAGCACTGGAGGGTTGGAGTTGTTATATTAATAGCAGATTTAGTCAAACTTGTTATCAAAGATAAGAACATTTCAAATGGTAAAAGAGTCAATTCATCAGAAGTTTTAACAAACATACATCTATATGCATCCAAAAATAAAGCCTCAAAATACAAAAAGAAGAAAATCAACAGTAATGAAAGGAGAAATAAGAAATTCCAACAAACATAATAGGAGATTTAAAAATCCTTCTTTTAACAACTGGTAGAACAATTAGATGAAAATTAACAAAGACACAGAGACTCTAAATCAATCTATTGTCCACCTTGATCTAATTGATGATAGAACAGTATGTCTCAAAACTAATTGCTTTATTGGGTAAAATCATACTCAGTTGGAAAGCTATACATTTAACTAAAAACACAAAAATGACTGAAAATAAGTAGATTAAATTTTCAACTCCAAAAGTCACAGAAAAGAGTATTAAAATCAGAAATAGAGAAAGGAAATAAGAACAGAAGTCACTACAATAGAGAAGTACAAGAACATAGTAGCAGCAGTCATAGCAACAATCGCCACAAAAGATAGGTAATTCAAAAATCCCAAAGCTGGTTATTGAAAAGGTTAATACTAATTAGACCTTTCAGGAAAACTGATGAAAAGGAGAGAAAAAGAAACAGATGAGAGAGAGAGAGAGAGAGAGAGAAAGAGGCAGAGAGAGAGAGAGAGAGAGAGAGAGATTGACCATGAAAATACAGACCATGAAAATGCAGACAAGAGTCCAGGGGGAGAATGCAGAAATTATAGTCACCAAAGAGTATTTAATCAAGAATGCAAGACAATTTTAACATCAGAAAATCTATAAAATTATTCATCTCAAGAACTACAAGACAAAAGCCTCAGGGTAATCTCAATAGAGGAAGAAATTATATTTAACTTCAAATCTATTTATCAGTAACAAATCTTCAAAAAACTAGTTACGGGTGTTTTTAATTTGCTCACTGGTATCCTTGAGCACCAACTATATTCTAGCAATCTTTATACTCTGAAGTGTAGCTTGGCAGTTACATTATTTTCATGTAATATTAATAATCTTATGCTGAGATGCAACCTTCATAGGGAACATAGTATAACCATTTATAACTGTTTATATAAACAGTTTATGAATTGGCAAATTATATAACTGCCTCTCTCAGTTCAGAATTCTCTGTCATTTCTGCATAATAACTTCACCTTTTTTGCCTTTATGGGATCAGCAAATATTAGCATATGTATTGAATGTTGTCTTAGAGTGCTAAAATCAACACCCAGAGTTATCAAAAGAAAAGATCTTGGCTTTCAAAAGGTGTAGTGTGTGTGTGTGTGTGTGTGTGTGAGTGTGTGTGTGTGTGTGTGTGTGTGTGTGTG
>NW_007247807.1:493916-506786 GCF_000164805.1 Carlito syrichta | reverse complement strand
CGCGCGCACGTGTGTTTGCGGGTGCATGCACATATGCACACCGTGGGCATATGATTTGTTTGTAACTTGACCTTTCCTTTCCTTGAAGGACACAAGAGGCATTCCTAGACAGGTTCTCCACATTTCCTTAGTTCAGAAGTGACTCAAATCTAATTTTTTTGCAGGTGCAAAATAAAATCAGGATAAAGCTAAACAGATGGTCACACCTCCTTCTTCTCGTCTGAGTTAGTCAGCCTGATTAAAATGGTCATTCTTCCAAAACTTGCATGTCTTATGCAAATGCATCAAATATTTCCACAAACCATATGTCCAATATCCTAACTTCAGCTTGAGTAGATTTATGTGAAAAGTTAGTATCAACACCCACTCTAATAATGCAGTCTCAGGGATTTCAGAGGAATTCTGTTGGGATATATTGGCTTGGCACACACCCTTAATGTAGAAACTTCTGTTCTGATGATTCAAATACTCAGTCAGTGGTGCACTTGAAGAGAAGAGAGCTGTACCCCGGGCTAGTTAACTGTGGACTGTGCACACACTGAGTGAATTGTCAGATTATAGTCTCTGCCCCTGTCCTTGAAGAGAGTTGACCAGCGTAGACACAGCTGTGAAGATGTGAGGGTGAAACCACTGCTCCTCCCTTCCTTTCCTCCAGAACTACATAGACACATGTAGAACTACACGGCCTAGTTCAGAGACACCTGTGCAATGATTGTGCACACCTAGGGCCACAGGACACTTCACAACTTACACTTGATGTATCCAGATTCGTCTACTTTGATGTTCTGCGCATCTTAACTACCATGAGCTTGGGACAACACCAGGAGCTCCCAATAAATCCCAATTTACCATGTGGAACATAAATTCAATCAGCACCCATAAACAGAACTTGAATTGCCATTGCTAAAACAGTTCACTGTGTTAAATTTATTTGGAGCTACTTTGGGATAGTTTGAGGTACAAAATGCAGGTTAAATAGTAAACGGGTAGATAAGAGAATTCTCACTCGCTCTCCTTCTCTATTATTTCACAGAGGATTCATTCCTTTACCCAAATTATAAGTTAGAGGAGGAAGAGGTCTGTGTGTCTTCTCCCTCCCCCATGTCTCACACAGTAACTGCAGACTTCAGGAATTATCTATCTGTCCTATATCTCTCTATCTATCCTTCTATCTATCGTCTATCTTTCTATCAACTATGTGTCTATCATCTATCAATCCTCTATTATGTATCTATCGTCATCATCTACATCTACTTTTCTATCATCTATCTATTATCTATCATCTGTTTATCGTTCTCTCTCTGTCTCTATCATCTCTCTATCATCTTTTCATCATCTATCTGTCATCCATCCATCTATCATCTATCTACCATCTATCATCTATCTACCATCTATTTATCTATCTGTCTATCTATCTACCTATCTATCTATCTATCTATCTATCTATCTATCTATCTATCTATCTATCTGTCATTGATGCATCTGCTACCTTTCTATCAACTTACTTTTGGGACAGTCTCCCTAGTCAGGGCTACTCCACCTTAATAAGGTAGCAGTACACCAGGTGTGAAGGAAGCATGTCCAGTCCCTGCTGGGGTTTGATGTGAATGAACCATGTCCTTTCTGGCTAAACACTCCCAGAACTTTGCTTTCTGGAGGGTGCTGTAGAGGGCCTCTGAATTTCTCCCTCCCTCCAGGATGTGTGGCCTTCCCAGGGGAGGACCAGTCTTTAGAACTCTCCCACATGCTCCTTCCAGTTGGACCTTCCTCTCTCATGAATCCCTCCACCCTAGTGGCCTCCCTCCTGGCATGTTTCTGGTCAGGATCGCTTGAGTAGGTGGGGGGGAAGGTCAGGTCTGTGGTCCAGGCTTTGGAAGGAGTCCTGGTCCCCTGCTCGTTGTAGGCGATGACTTTGAGTCTCTTATGGGGATAATAATATCTCATTCCATAGAGAGTTTGTGAGGGTTACACTCAATAACATACATGCAGAGTCTCTCAGAACTGCTGGGGCTCAGAAAACAATACCCCAAAGTATGCTTTGTCATGCTGAGTCCTTTGAACTAAATAAAGGTGACTGCGAGGCCTCCCCCGCCTTCTCTTGAGTCACAGAAATCAAATTTCCTCTTCGCCAAGGCGGGTCATAGGAAACAGAACCCCTCTCACCGAAAGCAAGCCATAACTTTGCAGGCCGCTTTCTCCCTTGAACACCCTCAATCCAGAGGGCTCCTGCCTCATATCTGGGCGAAGGAATACTGTACACAGAGGCCAAGAAGAATCGGGACAGAGAGGACTTGCTGGGATTCCCCTCAGTCTACTTCGCAGACCACATCCTTTCATGTTTCTGCACTGCTGACCTTTCTTCATCAAACGTAAGCATAAAATTGAGTGGCTCTCCCTGGGTCTTTGCTGTTTCTGAAGCCCCCTATGCCAGGGACAATTTTCATGAAATGCCGTTGTTATGGTTTTCGCTTGTCGACCCGTCTTTTGTTGGAGGAGTGCTAACCTTGATCCTCATGATGGGTGAGGGCAGGCATCACACCTCTCTCCCTCTGCAGAATGCATGCTTTAGGCGCTCAGTGCATACCTTCTGTCCATAGGAATACTGATAGAGGCTTTAGTAATTAATTATCTATTAAGCATTTACTCTGAACATGGAAGAACTGAAAGTGGTCATGTTTCTAGAAGGAAATATAGCCCCTGTTTTCATTAGTTCAGATTTCTGAACCCCTTTTCAAGATGTCACAGTGCTGCCTACATTTGACACATTCTTAGGAGAGATCTGTGTTGTATTGGGATTCCTGATGATCAGGTTAATTGGGACTATCAAATATACTCTTAATTGGTCTGAAATTAAATTACCAATGAATCCCAGAGCACAGAAACTGTGTAGTAGTTCACACAAACACAGGTCAATGGCTCAGTCTCCTCCAGGAACCTGGTACATGGTCCTTGTTTGAGGAAATTATAAATCTACTAATTTAACCCTCAGGGCTAATTACCAGTCCTCCTTGATTAAAAACGCGTAATTTAAAATTAAACCTACTTTTAATCAAATATTTCATTAAGGTAATTTTAAAATGTTTTGCAAACTACACTAACATATTAGAAATGCTACACAATGCCCACCTTCATTAACTGATCAATTAGTGGACGTGTAGTGCCAAGGTGGTTGCTTTCCAACAAGTTTACAAACAGTATGATGTTAAACCCTTCAAGAGTTTGTGACAGAAGTAGGCTTCTGAAAATCTATGCTTTCCAGTTTTGTTTTTTTATTTTCTGTTTTCCCATCCCCGTGTAAGATCCTGCAATATACTGTTGAATAAGTATATTACTACCCAAGTAAGAGAACATTCCTGTGTTGTTAAAATGTCTAGTTATTTATTCATGCCACCATATAGCTTTTTTATCAAGCTAAAGCTCTCGGAGTGACTTCTGATTTCAAGATTATAATCTGTTTCTCCTACAGGGCTGAGCCTGTTGGCTCGCTATGTGCAAATCATTGCCAAGTCACTGATGCGCTCTCATTAGCCTACTGTTACCTGGGGTCTTTTGGAAGTAGACCACCTTTCAGACCACCAAGGTCATATACTTGGTCAGACCATCGAACTGCTGTCCTTTGACCTGGCCCATTGTCAGCAGAAATGCACGATTGGAGTTGTTGAAATTTCACTGCCACGTAGACATGCCAAACTCATTACTTGGATCAGAAGTGTAAGCCAGGATAGGTGTGAATTCAAAACATCCTCAGTCGTACAGTGGTGACACACTGAATACATACTTTTGAGGCACAAAATGCCTAAGTTCGGGACCTTGGGAGCAGATGGTCTATAAAATTGAAGAGTTATACGAGGAAGGGAGCTGAAGAATGATTTCATTCTCCGGAAAAAGGAGAGGCTTCGTTGGGACCTTGAAGGACACACCATCATGACTTCACCTCATCTCTGATTTCTTGTATTCACTTTCGACCTACTGAGGCTCTCAGACTTAAGTGTTCTTCTTTCTTGGCAGACCAGAGCTTCTCTCCCAGCTCACACCCTGGGGAGCTCCATTCAGATTGTGCCTGTTTTCCTTCTAACTGGAAGATGGCTTCATCCTGCCCTGCCCCTGCCAGTTTTTCAAATGGTTTCCAAGATTCTCTCAATATGACCCAGTCTCTCGGATGTGGAATGTTCCAAAATCTCCCCATCGTATGGTCAGAGGAGGCGCCCTGCTTTCCAACTCAGCCCCAATCCAAAGCACTTGGCTGCGCCCCCGTGGAGGTCTTCTGATCACCACGGCTTCATGGGAGGACGGATCTGGACCCACGACGAGATTTGGGCCAACCCGTCAAAACCCATCACTCCATCCATGTGTCTGAGCAGCTGATGTGTGAATTATTTAGAAGCCACTGGGCATGGAAAATGGAAAGCTGTATATCTGGACTGTTCAAACTGGCAAGTGTCCGTCTGGTGAAACTTCCTCTGCTTCCTGTAATAGAACTCAGCTCCGCCCCAGAGCCTCCTGCCGGGGGACTTATATAAGTGATGTGCACTCCGAGTCGTCCCTGGCATTTCGTAACGTCGGAAACCATGTGGTAACATGATTCAAATATTTTGCAAGCTAGTAACTTGTGATGGTACACGGTTTTAATAACTCCTATCAGAACGCTGCATCTTGGAGACTGAAACCAGTAGACTCCTCACTCCCTTAGAATGCTAAGTTCAATTGCAGAGTCTTGTGACATAAATAAATACGGTTTAGAGCAGGCTTTTACTGAACTGGAATGAAAATGAGGCATCTTTAGCTGTGGTTGGAAGTTAGTCTTCAACCAATAAATCCCACTCAAAGGAAGCACTTTCTAATTATGCTTATGAGCCTGGGCGGGCTGATCACAGGAGATGCCAGTGTTTTATATATGAGGGAGGGCCCCAGAAAACCCCAAACTTATTTGTGAAAAAATATGTGTTTATTCTTACATGCTTAAACTGCAATCATCTCAAAGGACTCTCTGTTGGGCGCAATGTCCCCATCAAGATGTTCTGGGCCTTGCTCAAAGACAGTTTTTGTGCTCGTCCTTTCTGATGTCTTTTGGTACTTCTGCTGTTTCTTGTTTCCCTTCATTCACTTCAGAAAAATGTTTCTCTTTGTGGGCTTTTTTCATCGGGGGAAACAAAAAAAGGTTATTTGGGGATGAGGGGAAGACTGTGAATCGGCCGGTAGGGCACAGGAGGTCATGCCCTTTTTGACCAAAAATGGCTGAAGTGTGGTGTGAGCAGGTGCACTCATAAATCACCCATCTTGAAATGGGCAAACGTGTCAAAAGAATCTTAAAAGAGAAAAACTCACTGAGGACGAATACAGCCTCTCATAGCAACACTAGTTGGTCCACTGGTGCCAATGGATTCCTAGAACACTTACCTGGCAGGAGAAGTCTGTAGTACAAGGGGCCCACCCTCCAAAAAATAACTCCGTTTTTTGGGGTGATGCTATGGAACACAATGGCATGATTATACTTGACTGTGGCCTCGACCCCCTGGGTTCAAGAAATCCTCGTGCCTCAGCCTTCTTGAATAGCTGAAACTACTGGCATGAGCCACCGTGCCCAGCTAAATGTTTTATGTAGAGACAGTCTCACTACGTTACCCAGGCTGGTCTTGAACTCCTGGCCTCAAGCGATCCTCCTGCTCCAGCCTTCCAATGTGTTGGGTTTATAGATGTGAGCCACCACACCTGACCACAACTCCAGTCTTTTTTTTTAATATATTAAGATTAATAAATTGTTTTCTGCAATGTGTAATCATTTAAACATTCACTGTATTTTTCCCCCCTTAAAACTCACTGTATAAACTCCTGGAACCCAGAATTCCAGATGAAATTCCTTAATTTTTTCTGATTGTAAGCACTTATCTGTATCCTGCTTAGTGAGACCATCTGTCCTGGGTCAAGTTTACATTCATTTGTCTCTCTCTCTCTCTCTCTCTCTCTCCCTTCTTCTCTTTCTCTCTCTGTCTCTCTCCCTCTCTTTCTCTCTGTCTCTTTCTCATTCTCTCTCTCTCTCCCTTCTCTTTCTGTCTCTCTCCCCATCTCTCTCTGTTTCTCCCTTCTTCTCTCCGTCTGTCTCCTCTCTCGTCTGTCTCTCTCTCCCTCTTTCTCTCCTCCCCCCTCTCCTTCCCTCCCCCTCCCTCCTTCTTCCCTGTCTCCCTCCCTCCCTCTCCTCCCTCTCCTCACTCTTCCTCTTCTCCCCCGCCTCCCTCCCTCCTGCCCTCCCTCCCCCCCGCCCTGACTGCCCACCGCACACGCTCCGTCACGCACTCCCGTGGCCGAGCCTCCTCGCTGGAACCCCACTGGGCCACTTGCGGACTCCATCATTCTGTGTTCTCGGTGTGAGCCCCCCCTCTCTGTTGTTGGCACCCATCTGGGTCCCCCTGAGCCCTTCTGCCCCCGCTCCTGGCGTGGCCTTTTACACACCCGGATGCTCTGATATCTCAAGGACCTGGGTGGCTTTTCCGTGATCTTGGGTGCAGCCCAGAAGCCATCACGTGGGACGAGGCCTGCCTCCCTTGCTCCATCTCGCTCAGCCTTCCGTCCTCGGCCGGCTCCCTCTCCTCCTCTCCTCAGGGGTCACCTCCCCAGTTCCGGGTCCGGTTCCGTTGGCCCACGTCCCTTAAGGAGCGCTGAACCTCAAGGGAACGCCACTCGGGGTGGCCAGAGCATCCCAGGCTCCGCTCACTCCTGCCGGGGCCAGGGCTCTGTCCTGGAGGACAGGGTGAGCGCGAAGGGTCAGGGGCCTGTCGGGTGCAAGAAGAAGAAAGCTCCATCCGCCTGCCTGTGACCGCCTCTGAACCCGATGTGTGTGTCTCTGGGACAGCAGAGGGGGTGGGAAAGTCTGTCCTTCTCGAGGTGGGACGACTCCTTCCTCCGTCTCTCCCCTCTTCCCATTTCTGAGCACCCTGGCCTGGCGCTGGGCCCTTCAGAGGTGAATTGGAGCCCAAGGGAGGATTTCCAGGGTGAAAAGAAACCGTTCTAGACCTGGGTGTGGGATGAGTCTTCAGCAGTCTCTGAGGATGCTCTCAGGACAAGTGCGGAGGCTGAGGTCTGAATTCTGCGGGCTCCAAAGCTGTCCAGACCACACTGGGAAAGGAACACACGGCGATGTTTTCATTCACCTGTTAACCCCCTGGCGGAAGAGCAGCTCTCGGTGCCTCCTGCTTCCCTGGGATCAGCAAACACTCTGAGTCGCTGGTTTTGTTTTGTGTTGGAGGTAGCATCACCTCCATCTTGCGTAGACAATGACTGAGTTTGCCCAAGTGTTAACTGGACTTTGGGCTTTAGCAATATGGGCACACGTACACAAGACAGCTGGCATGCAGAATTCTGCTTGGCAGGCAGAAACACGCATGTGACAAGCGACTTGTAGAAACTCCGCTCTGTGTTTTCTATTGACTTGCACTCCTCTGTTTATCTAAGTGCACAGTTGGGGATGTCGTTTTGCTTTCCCACATTTGCAGGTTGAATGCATTTTCAGATCTTAACACGAGCACTGACCATGCACCTTTGCAGTCAGACATAAAACTCGGCATGTCTGCTGGTTCCTGATGCTCCCATGAGAGTCCCACTGTTGCTAGAGACTGAGGCTGGCCTTGGCCTTCCTGGTTCTTGTCCACTTCCAGGCTGTGGAATACGAGTGGCCTTTGTTTTCCACTTGTCCCTTAAAAATAAACAGCAACTTGGCCGAGCGCGGTGGCTCAGCCTGTCACCCCAGCACTTTGGGAGGCCGAAGTAAGTGGATTGCCTGAGCTCACAGGTTCGAGACCAGCCCGGGCAACTTGGAGAGACATTGTCTCTACAATAAATCAAAAAATAACCAGACGTGGTAGCACACTCCTTGAAAGGCTGAGGCAGAAGGATCACAGGAGCCCAGCAGATTGATGCTTGAGTGGCCTTGAGCATGCCAGTGCACTCCAGCCTGGGCAATGGAGTGAGATTCCAACTCAAAAAAAACCTCCCAAAAACCCAGCAACTCACCTTGGCATGGTATTTCCGCCCCTTTGGCGCTCTGGACGCAGCCATGTCTGTCTCTCGTGTCCTGATCTCTCTCTGACTGCAGTCATGCTCATGTCACTCATGGCTTTCTTGACCTGCCTGGAGACCTTCCCGTGTTTCTCCTGAAGGAAAATTTGCCCTCCTGAAGCTGCCAAGAGGGGCCGAGAATCCATCTTGAAAAGCTGGGCCTACAGTGCCAACCTCCTGTGAACATTTTTTGGGAATCAGTTGTTTAATTGTCAGGTTTGTTTGAGGTTCTCTCCCTTGTGGGGCTACAGGAGGGGTAAAGGGGATGCCACCGTCACAGCAGATATTATTAATAGCCTAGCAGAGGTTCAGGGAGCATACGTGCAGGTGCTGAAATTACCAGTGCTCTGATGACAAAGAAGCATTCTAAGCACATCTAAAGCAGAATGCACTCCCTGTATCCTTAAAAACAAACAACATCTCATCGAGTCTTAGTCAAAGGGATTCAAACTTCTCCTTTGGCTCTCTTCTGGTGGACATTTGCCATATTTGACTTTCTTTTTTCCTGTCTCTAGGCGTACACATGTAGGCCAAGGGTGCTCTGTTCTGTCGAATCATAATTTTTAAAAATTATGGCACACAATACAGAAAATTCTCTTCCTTAGATGGATGACGGTGCAGAACCACTTTCTCACCATGCATCTGGACGTCTCCTAGAGGAACACTGAGGCTGTTTCTCCTCCTCAGAACCTTCTGGTGAGACTCTTCTATATATGGTATGAGTACATGTAGGATGCAGAGTTGAACTTTTTCCTAAAGAAAGTAGCTGGACAGAAACCAGGACTTAAAGCAGACATTGGCATTTGGGGCAAGGGCCAGGCAGGAAGATGGCTGTCTGCCTAGATGACAGTGACATCCTTCCATCTTTCCACCCTGCATTTCTTCCATTCCACAGCAGATTTGACACTCACTTTTTTCCCCCAGATGCACTTGTTTTTGGAATTTTTGTGGATTTTTTTTAGGTGTGCCAATTTTTATTTTTAAAAATCAACCTTATTGAAGCAGCAAAACTATCTCCTGGGTTAGTCTTATCGTAGAAAAAGAAATCCAAGATAAAACAGGCACCGTGAATCACTAGTGTGATGTTTAGAATTCTGTAACCCGGCTCGCAGAAAATCCAGTTGCCTTTCCTGGTCCTTACATGAATTGCTCTTTTATTTTTGTGGGTGGCAGAAAACCAAAGGAGAAATATATTTCTGTGGGCAATGTTATGTGCTTTAAAAATTTACCACGGTTTATTTTTGCACCTTGTGGGCCTTCAAGCGAAAGAAACACTGACCTCCTTACTCAGTCTGAAGACACACAGGTCTGTGTCCCAGCCTTTTCTAAACAGCCAATTGTGCCTGCAGCCTTTGGAGGGTGGGCATGCACTGCTCTGTCCACCTTTTGCAGGGAGCCTCTGAAATTCTTCAGGAACTAGTCACTCCTGGAAGGATTCTCACGGCTTCTCAGTATGTAGCTGAATGCCTACCCATTTTTTATTTGAACAGTATGAGGTCAAAATTCTCATTTGCCAGTTAATCATATATTGTGTCAGAATCAGAAGAAAGGTGTTTGTGCTCATTGTTACTAAAGCAAAAATAATACAGTGCTTATTCTACCCCATCACGCATTTATGTTTCTTTCTTTTTTTTTATTTTTAGAGGCAGGGTCTCACTCTGTCATCCAGGTTGGAGTGCAGGGGCATGCTCATAGCTCACTTTAGCCTCAAACTCCTAGGCTCAAGCAATCCTCCTACCCCAGACTCCCAATTGCTGGGATTGCAGGCATGAGCCACTGTGCTCAGTCCAGTTTATTTCTTATCCATTTTTGTCTCATGGAACATGATTCTCATTAGACATAGTGCTAAATGTGATTAGATTTAGGATATTTACTGAGAATTATTTTAGTCTTTTGGCTCGTAGACCCAGATGGGAGGTTCATTTTGCTATAATACTTCCAATTCTTTTTTTTAAAAAATATTTTATTCAGCCAACATATGATACTGTTTTTGACCACTGACTTAGTTAAGTCAGTTTGTTTCTGGACTTTGCTAATTTTCTTCAATGCAAGTCATTTATGGGAGTCTGATATTTAAGCAGTGACTTTTTTTGCTGAAACCACCATTGCCAAATTCACATTATCCTCACAAACTCCTTTTATATGCAGGTAGTTCATGAATGGCTATTGCCTGAGGCTGAGAGCAAGCTGGCTGTCCTTCTCAAAGGAAACTACCAGAAAAATCATTTATCACTTTATCTTTTTTCTTATCAAGGATTTCTTCTCACAGAATGAAGCTTATCCTGGGGGCACTTCGGAAATTGACAATTCAGGACGAATCAATGGAGAGCTGCATTTTTGATGGATGAACCATTAGAAAATTCTCTGGCATTCTTCCCATGACCTTTTCCGAAGACAAATGAATAGCCTTCCAAAGGTTGCATTTTATTTTATGTTCAAAAAAACCAGCCAGTCAAGGTGTATTGGAAATGACAGAGTCACGTTAGTTCTTTCCCAGTGTGAAAAACATAAATAAAAGGAGACCAGATAGTAGAATTAGAGGCATTTTATGGAAGAGAAAAAGTGATTTGCAAAGATAGGAAACACATCAGCACAACTCAAGAGAGGTCTCCCCTCCCTGGAAAGGGCCCCTAGACCACACTCCCTCCCTCCTTTCTCATCCCTTATAAATCGAACCTGGAGATCGCCTTCTGAGGCACGTCTTCTATGGGGCTGTCATCCACAGAGACACCTCTGACTTCAGGGTCCATGCTGTGTTACTAAGAAAAAAAATCACATATCTCAAAGCAACAACAGAGCTGTGATATGACACGTGGCATTTAGGAATATCACGATTGAAGTGATGGAAGAGCAGACCAAACGTGGGGGCAGGAGCCAGCGTATGCATCAGGATGCGCTTCCTAGCAGTTTCTTAGGAGATTCGAACATGCAGATGGAAAGAAAGATTTCAAGGAACTCCAGTAATGTCCTAGACCATCCGTAGAAACTCCAGGATGAAAGAAGCCGGAGTGACATCCATGGAACCTTGGCAGGTAAAGAAGGGCACGTCCAGCCATGACGAAGGCGTGGGACTGCAAAGCATCACCTTCCCAAACCTTACCAATATGGGCCAGGATTAAAATATCTTGACATTTTCAAAACATGGTTTTATTTAACTGGATGCTCAACTGTTTGGCTTTACTTTGGCTTTGTTTGCTATATTTTACAGAGTTTAAGTAAGCAGGAAAAAGAGAGTCATGGTTCTACTACGGTGGCATTTCACAGACAGACTCCTCACCTATGTTAATGTCCTGGCCCAACATAATGAAGGTCCCGTTTATTGGGTGATACCTAGGCTATGCTGACCATCGACAAGTTTCCTGATGATCGCGGAGTACAGGAGCAGTTTTTTTCCCACTTGATCATGTCCAACAGTGATTCTAACCATGATAGCGAGATTAAAAAAAAAAAAAAAAAGACTCTAAGTGATACTTTGATAATGCAATCTCTTGGGTTCCCACTTTGAGGGTTTTTTTGGTCAATGTCTTTTATATTTCTATTGTCTTGATAAATTCAGCAAATCACCCCCAGACACTTTTACATGTATTACACTAGTTATGTCTAAAAAATTCTAAAACTCTCAGTTGAAAAAGAAAAGCAATGAATTTTCCAGTAATTAAATGAAACTCAAAACATAACAAAAATCACTGTTTAGTGAATATCTTTTCAGTAAATATTCAGTAAATAAGTAAATATCTCTCTGACCTGCAGAGCGGCTTCACTGTATTTATGAGTAAGAGAGTTGACGAGTATAAATGAGGGAAAAACCTTTCTCTAAACATAGGTGTTCATTTCATTGACGTTCTCTCTGAGTCACTGACTGAGTAAAACCCATTTTGAAAAATGGAAATATTTTCTAGAATATCAACATGTTTTGCAAATCTTAGTTGTCACTGCTTACGTCTTCACGGAGTCCTCACTGAGTGTGGAAATCATTCCATCTTCCTGAATTCCTCATTATAAGGGAGGCACTGAGTAAAAACGAAGTAAAAATAAGACAAAAGGCATTGAGCTTGAGGGACTCAAATCTAATTAGTAAAGCAAGTTTATAATGGGCATGGTTATGTACATGTGATATAAAAGAAATGTTTTTCATTATGGATGAAGATTAACACTTACCTTATAGACTGCACCAGCATATCAAAACTTCCATATACCTAGGCTTCAAGAGATGTTTTTGGAACTGGCATCCAATTCCTGAACAAAACCTGAAACACACAGGCCATAAGAGATAAGATAGACAAGTGGGACCTCATTAAACTGACAAGCTTATGCAAAACCAAAGAAACCAGCAAGAGAGCAGGGAGACAGCCTACAGACTGGGAAAAAGTATTTGCCGACTCCATGTCTGACAAAGGCCTAACATCTTGGATCTACAAGGAACTCAAATGTGCTGAAAAGAAAAAAACAAACAACCCCATTATAAAATGGGCAAAAGATATGAACAGATTCTCAAAGGAAAACATCCGAGCAGCCAACAGACACATGAAGAAATGTTCACCCTCACTAATCATCAGGGAGATGCAAATCAAAACCACACTGAGATACCACCTAACTCCAGTCAGATTGGCCATTATCAATAACTCAAAAATTAACAGTTGCTGGAGAGGGTGTGGCAAAAAGGAACACTTCTACACTGTTGGTGGGAGTGTAAACTGGTGCAACTTCTGTGGAAATCAGTGTGGCGGTTCCTAAAAGCTCTAAAAATCAACCTTCCATATGATCCCACAATCCCCCTACTGGGAATATACCCTGAAGAACTCAAATCACTCTATAAAAAAG
>NW_007247807.1:471196-493733 GCF_000164805.1 Carlito syrichta | reverse complement strand
GAACAAAATCATGAATTTCACAGCAACCTGGATGGAACTGGAATTTATAATACTGAGTGACCTCTCACAGAAACAAAGATCTGAGTATCACATGTTCTCACTCATAAGTGGTCCTTGAAATACTATCGTAATACTACAAGAAAAGGATTGACAGTGGCGAGAAACTATGGTGGGGTGCGGGAGGGGAAAGGAGGTGGGATTAACAGTAGTCGATATCTGTCTGGGGACAGGGGGCACACCTCATCAACAAGGATACTTGTACAATGCATATCTGTATACCTAACCCTTAACTGTACCCCACAATTTTAAAATTAAAAAATATGTTTAAAAAAAGATGTTACTCTAGGTCTGACAAAGGCTTAACATCCTGGATCTACAAGGAACTGAAGCATACTGAAAAGAAGAAAACAAACAACCCCATTATAAAATGGGCAAAAGACATGAACAGACACTTCACAAAAGAAGACATTCGAGCAGCCAACAATCACATGAAGAAATGCTCAACCTCACTAATCATCAGGGAGATGCAAATCAAAACCACACTGAGATACCACCTAACTCCAGTCAGAATGGCAATTATCAACAACTCAAAAAATAACAGCTGCTGGAGAGGGTGTGGTGAAAAGGGAACACTTCTACACTGTTGGTGGGAGTGTAAACTAGTGCAACCTCTGTGGAAAGCAGTGTGGCGATTCCTAAAAGCTCTAAAAATTGACCTTCCATATGACCCTGCAATCCCCCTACTGGGAATATACCCTGAAGAACACAAATCACTCTATAAAAAAGATACCTGCACACGTATGTTTATCGCAGCATTGTTCACAATAGCAAGAACCTGGAAACAACCATGCTGCCCATCAAAAGAGGACTGGATTAAAAAAATGTGGTACATATACACGATGGAATACTACGCAGCCATAAAAAAGAACAAAATCATGAATTTCGCTGCAACCTGGATGGAACTAGAGTCTATAATACTGAGTGACCTCTCACAAAAACAAAAATCCGAATATCACATGTTCTCACTCATATAATGGACCTTGAACATCCAATGCAATACTATGAGAAAATGACGGATGGTACTGGGAAACTATGGGGGGGAGGGGGATGGGATTAACAGTAGCAAATATCTGTCGGGGGATGGGAAAACACTTCTTATCTACAGGGTGCCTGAATGAAACGTCATTGTACACCTACCCTTAACTGTACCCCACAAAACCATAATAAAAAATACTGATTAATGAAAAAAAAAAAAAAAGATGTTATTTGATTCTTTCTCCACAAATGTGATCACAAGTGAGATATTTGCTAATTCTAAAATTGAAAGTAATTATAAAAGTAAGAACACCTGGAAAGAATAGTCTTTTCTTCCATGGAGGTAAAGCCGGAAAGAAGGGAATTGTGTAGGAGTCTGAGAGTCAGTGTGCTCCACGCCCCAGCCTTGGGTTCAAAGAGAGTCAAGGCTCTGCAGGAAAAGAATTAAATCCTCGTCACTGTTTAGAAAGATGAATACGTCCATCACATTCTTCACATAAATATATCTCTCAAGACACTGACAACTAGAAGTAGGAGAGAGAAGGACCAGAACGCTCTTGGAGGCTGAGATGGATGAGGGCGCTGGCTGGGCACCACGGGGAAGCCGAATCTCTTACCGAAGCATCATCGGTCAATATCCAAGGGGAAGGCTGCAGAGGGAGAGCCCCGGGGTCCCCAGTTACCTGCCCTGCCCTTCAGTCTAAAGATCTTTTGCTGTTGTAAACTGTTACCCTTTGGGGTCTCACACACACTCCATGTGCCTCATCAGAATCCACCTTTCCAGCCCTACCTGAGGTTGTCTTCACATCCAGTCATTTGCTCTCCTCTCCTCTGTGACATTCCCATTGCCTGTCTATTGTCCGGGTGTTTCCTCGCCCCTTTGTGTTGGTTCCCCAGGGCTACCACAGGGGCCATTTTGAATCCACTTTTCATCCAGCCCTATTCCAAACAGAGATTTCATATTTTGAAGTAACCATTTCCAAAATATAATCCTTGGAGCCCTAGCTTTACAAAAGCCTCCTGCGTCTTCCCTTGACAACATACCAAAGGAAAGTGTCTTGAAATAGTTGCACACCTATTGTTTTTTGGGTGTTTATAATGTGCATTATATATTCGAGGGAGTGAGCACTCCTCCAGTAAAGGCATAATTCTTAATTTGTATTTGTTCCGGTGTTTTATATAGATTATATGACCACGAAATTGTTTCCTGAAGGCGTACCCTCAGCATGGGTTCTAGAAATAGTTCGGGAAATGCTGACTTAGACTGCCATGCTGTCAATTTCATGACTAAATCCTCATGAGAGACACCGGAACTTCTAAAAACTGGAGAAGCTGGATTCAGAATTATAATGGTTGAGAGATATCAAGAAAGTGTGAAACAGTGGATGCTCCAGATTCCTTTTTGTTAGCATAGGCCCTCTTCCAAGCCCTTAGTGTGCTGTGGCAACATGAACACCCAACACAATGAACATCAGAGTCTGCTCTGGGAGAGGGGTGATGAGGGGGCTGACTGGGTCACCTGAGCCATCGGGAAGGTCACAAAATGGAAATAATGGAGAACCTCCAACAGGCTGGAAGAAAAGATCAAGAGAAAAATTTTAGCAATACCTTTAATTAGTCAGGCGGCAGTGAAGGTGGTTGCCCGTGGCAGGAGGTAACTTGATGACTTCCCTGGTTCTCTGCACAAGGAGAGTCTGTAATTAGCTCCCACCAAGTTAAAAACTTTCTCCAGTCCTACTTCCTATAGTGTGACTGACAGCTTGCTTCCTTTGGGTAAATCCTATTTGGGAAAGATGCTGAGCATCAAAGCAACTTCCATTAAGAGGAGAAAGTTGAGTGTGTTTCTCCTTGAGCTTCTGTTAAAGGCCACCACATGGGTTGAATTTCAGGTGCTGTTTCCTGGGACAATGACTAATCAGTGTGTGTCACCAGGGAACAAAATATAGTTTTATCCTTCTTGTGGTCTTATTTGCTTTGGAATTATAGGATATGTCAGGAGATCTCTGGGTGGGACTTAGAGGACAGTAAAAAGAAACCATTCGCTCTCTGAGAACACGAAACGTACATCCTATAATCACTTTTAAGTACTACCCAGAAATCGTATAATCACCCTGTCAAAGAGCTCTTCCAATGAAATTAAAACACTGAAACATTTGCTGTTTCTTCAAGAATGAATACTTAGTATAGTCTTGATAAATTCACCTCCAGCAAATCACCACTAGACACTTCAGCATTAAAGACATTGCCGATGTCTACAGAATTCTGAAACACTTAAGTGAAAAACAAAACAATGAGCTTTCCAATAGTGAAATAAAAGCCCAACGATAAAAATGCCCAAGAAGAACAATGGGTCTTTTTCTACTATGACACTAAGCAAGTAGATATGATATCTCTGTGCCCTGCAGAGGGGCTTCCCTGTATTTCTGAGCAAGTTGATTGAATAATATACACAAGGGAAACATCCTTCTCTGAGTACAGGTATTCATTTTTATTGATGTCGTCTCAATGATTTGTAAAATACTTATGGAATTGCTTTGTCAAATATTCATGGCATTGGATCCTTCCAGCACGCATGGCTTTTTGGCTCTAAGTGAATCTTACTGTCTTCTTTTTCCTGCTCTTTGAGGCTCTTCCAGCAAAATTTATTGAGCGTTTTTTACCCACCCTTCAGCGCTTCCCTTCATTTCTTGCCCACAACGCCTCTATGGAGGGCACGACTGTTGCCACCATCACAATCACACAGGCAGGAGTCTCCTAAAGTCATGGGGCTTGCAGTGGCTGAGTCAAGCTGTCTCCGAGCCAAGAATGTTCACTCCTATTCTGCGGGCGCCTTCCAGTCTTGTAGAACATGTACTCACAGAAGAAAGACATCACACTCCTGTTTCTAGACCTCTGGTATCTTCATATCACTGCCCTGTATTTGGCACACAGCATCTCCCAAACCAGATCCCGGAATATTAACGGTCAAGTTTTAGCCAATGGCGCATTTGCCATGAACAGACCTCTTGTCTGTACTTTTTTAACATTTTAGTTTTTGTCATTTTTCTCGATGTCTTGCATGAAATCCTGTTAGAGATTATTCCCATGAACTCACTAGAGATGAACATCTTCCAGTGGTTTGAAGGAGGCAGTGCCGCACTGTGGTTAGAGTTAAGCTCCGGGTGCTTGTGTTGGGAAGGGCTGTGTGTTCGCTTTCCTGCCAGACCCAGGACAGCTGCCATCCATGAGCTAAGTTCTCAGCATCCTACCCTCAGCGGGAGAACAATGTGTCATCACACTCCTCTGCTAGTCGAAACGTCTATGACAGTTGAGTTTTTTTTTTCCACAAAATCATGCTAACATTGTGCATATTGAATTGAAGGCATGACTTCTTCTATTTTTCTGCTGAAAAACATATGCACAGTTAACCCATTTCAGAAAAAAAGAATGTGCCTGCAACCATCCACTGCCAATCATTCTCGCCTAATGATAAGGGACGTTTCTGGATACTTTATCGTTTTCGAAGTTTTCTTCTCTCTACCCTAGTGATACCTCCTCCACCGCAGTAGATAATTGTATTATTTTTTCCCCGTAGAGCTGTCTGCTTGGTGTGTTTTGCTTTGTTTAGTTTTCTATGTCTGACACCTCCACGCTCACCTTGAGAAGGAATTTCAGGCAAGTGGCCAAATTACACGCCGCTTGTCTATGTCAATATTTATGTCGCTGCTTCTCTGAGTCTACTGGAGTTGGTCTCCTTTGGAATTAATTATTACTTTCTCAAAGGGAAATGTTGGTTCGAAAAGATTGCTTCTATATAAAACTGTGCAGGCTTTAATTGAGAAAAGAATAATCACACAAACATTCTGAAAATATCAGAAGGCCTCTAATTAAAAAAGAGAAAATATACGCCCAATTCCTGCCTCACTAAAGTCAACATTATTTGGTTGTCGCTTTTTTCCCTAGACCTTGTTCACCCGTGAGTATAGTTTGGTGACGTTACTATCATGATGCAGTTTGCTGTTATAGTGGCGATCTCTTTTAATTCCCCTGCATAACATTCCTGCTGAGACAGTGCCCACAGGAGCTACAGAACAGGTCAGGCATTTGCAGAGTGGCTGTGATGCGTCACCTCTCTTGGCTTTGGGTGGTCCTCTGCTAAGTGGCAGTGTTGATGTCCACTCTGGGAACTGACATGAGGATCGAATGGGTCTTGCACCGAAAGCAATCGGCACCACGCACAGTGACAATGATTGTACCCTCATGGCCGTCGTTCCTGATAGCTATTCTTTATTTGCACCCACTATTTACAGAGTGCAGAGTCAGAGCCTCTGGAAAAGACGGTCTAAAGCTTCCCTCATATGTTCCCAAAGGTGCCCTGCACAGGGAATCGTAATAACAGATCACTATTTGCTGATCAACTAGCCACCGGCCTCCTATCCAATTTTAACGTGTAATTGTTGCTATGTCTGTTAGATGAATCCTCTTAGACTTCTGTCTTCCACGTGAAAAACATGCTTCTCTTTCCCTCTTAAGATGAAGAGCTGTGTTCACAGAGAAGTCAATGAGTTGAGGGATTCATCCACCTTAATCACTAATCTACATTCCAGGAGTCAAAAAGTGGAAGTCAAGCGAAATTAACACCAAGTGTGAATTCCTATCATATGGAAACAATTTAGGCTTGCAGAATGAAGGATGTGAGATGCAGAAGCTAGAGGAGACTGAAGTGAGGAAAATGAATCTCTTTATTGTGTTTTCTTGGAGTCATTAGGCAGAAAACAATTTTCATAGACTCTTGGTGCTGTCAGTCAATGTCTACTTTTCTTACCCTGGTGCTATTTTTGATTCAACTTGACCACAGAATTAAGGGCTGTTTAATCCTCATCAAAGGCTTAGTTTGCCAAAGCTGCTTGGACATTCCAGTTCTTTGCAAGTCAATACCACAGTCCTATCCAATCGTGGTCCTGATGTGACTCAATTCCAAGTCCACTCTGATTTGCCTACCATTTTGGCATAATTTAACTCCTAAAGGAACTTACTACGTCGATTCCCTGCTCGAATAAATTCAACTATGAATCCAATGGAAAAAGTCATCAGGTTTAGAGACACAGGTTGCCTGGACTCATAGAAGGAAAGAGAGAAGCACTCACAGGCGAATATTTCAGGAGCACAATATGTGCAGAGGAAAGCTAAACATCATAAAATGTGCACATTTCTGAATTTTGGCTCTAGTTAGTAGCAGCAGTCAAAGGCCTTGGTGTGTGGTAGGAAGGATTCCAGGCTGATTTTTCTCAGTGATAGATGATGCGGTGTTGATGACAAAGCCTTCTCTGAGCTGCTAAAACCCTCACAACTGTCTCCTGCCCTTTGATTTGAGCACCACAAAAGCATACAAGACAACCAAATAGCCCGGGAAGCTTGGCCCTTCTGGAGGGCTCTTAGAGGTGCACAGTGAGGCTGGATCTTGATTTATGCTGGAACAAACTGAAAAAAGCCTTGTCAGTGGCTAGGCACTAGCAAATTGCTGCTTGGATGTGTGTCGTATGGCTCTACAGAGGAACCAAAATCACACACACAAGTAAGCTCAAAATGTTAAGCGATGCGGTTTCTGGAGGACAAAGACATCTGGTCCAAGCAGTGTTCTGCTGCCCTGGGAAAACACCCAGTCTGGCTTCTGTCCCCAGCACCACCTGGAAACAGATTTTGCAAAGGTCACAAGTTCTCTCCATGTCACCAAATCAAAGAGGCTTTTTTTTTTAGTTCTCATTCTCTCTTGAATTTCCAGCATCATTTTGATGCGAGTGGTGACTTCCTGCTTCCTAAAATACTTTCTTCCTCTTTTCTCTAAGTTATTCAATATTTCTGCTCCCTTCCTTCCTCCCTCCCTCCCTTCCTTCCTTCCTTCCTTCCTTCCTCCATTATTTCTTTCTTCTGTCTCTCTCTCTCTTTCTTTCTGACAAGATCTCACTCTATTACCCAGAGTGCAGTGCAGTAGCACAATCATAGCTCACTGCAGCCTTGAACTCCTGGCCTCCAGCGATCCACCCACTCAGCCTCCCAAGTAACTGGGACTATAAGCCCACACCACCACGTTAACTTTTCTTTATTCTTTGTAGAGTCAGGGTCTTGGTGTGCTGCCTAGGTTGATCTTGAACTTGTGTTCCTTCTGCTTCAGCCTCCCACGGCTGGGATTGCAGGATTATGCTGCCCCCAGTCTCTGATTTTCTTTATACCGCTGTGTATGGTCTTTCTTAGGCACACTTGCTGACTCCAATTTTCTATGCCAGCTTTATTTATTTATTTACTTATTTATTTATGTAAGTAAAGGGGATGGGCCGATCGTGACTCCCAGGCATCCCACCAAGCAGGTGGGTCACCTTGAGGGTAACCTTTACCCGCTCAAAAATTTGTCTCACATTGGCAGTGAGGATTCGGGCATCAACCTGAATCGTAATTTTCCTTACTCATAAGTTTTAAGGCATCTATGTCAACTTTAAATGTTGACTTTCTACTAAGTTCATTGCCAGGTCAGGGCTTCAAGCACCGTCCGCTAGTTGATGCCTTTCCATTTGAGATTACTGACTTGGATCCATGCATTTGATGTTTTCACTTGACTGTCTCAAGGAATCTTAATTTCAGCAAGTCACCAGTGAAACTCTAGATTTCCCTGCATGCACCAGCCTAGCCCTCCTTTGAAGTTTCATAGTCCTGGAAAGGGTGCTTTCATCGGCCCGTCTTCTGCTGGTGTTTAAGAACCTTGTCACTGAGTCACAAGGTAAACCATGGCTATTCCTCCAAGCCTTCCCGACAAGGGCCTGGGAGCCAATAACAGGACAACTGGGCATTGGGAAGTGGGAAATAGTTTTCCTAGGGGTTATTAAATAATCACTCTGATAGGATGTTAATCCCGAGAGATACACGGTAGCATCATGGTTTGCTGGCCAAACTTGAAACAGCAGGTGTTGGACGAACTCATGGCATGACTATTTCACAGACGGTCTACTTAGGCCTCAGGCTTATCTCATGGCTGTTTCCGAAGTCCTGGAGGCTATAACTGTATGGAACAACTGTCAGAATCCCCACATGGGTCTTCTAACGATCGGAATAAGGACTCGTGTGGTAGAACAGACCCAACTGGAAGTCCGTGGCAATGGTCTTGTCCTCAAGTGGTAAGTCACCTTGTCTGGGAGAGGAGCGGAGACTGGTGCCTCCACTGTGGCTTCAAGATGCAGAGGTGAGGAGCCTCTCATGCCCACATTCCACTTGCTTGCTTGGCTGGTAGAAAGGCCAGATGGAGCTCACAGAATGATTTGGATTATCACAAACTTAATCAGCGGTGATAACAATCACAGCTGCTGAACCAGATGCGCCATCTTCCCTGGAATAAATCAGCACAGCCCCTGGCTGCCATGCACCCACTGATTGAGTAAATACCTTCTTTGCAGTGCTCATCAATAAAGATAATCAGACACGGTTTACCTTGCCTGCCAGGGAAGCCATAAACCTTCACTGCCACATCCCAGGCCTGAGCCACTCTGCTTTCTGACACAATGGCATCTGCAGTAGTCGAACACCCCCAGGCAGCCTGTAGAATAATAGCACTCTGGTCTATCATGCTGGTCACTTCATGCTAAGTGGACTTGAGGGGAGGACTTTAGTACCCTAATAACCAGCAGGAGGGAACCATCAGGTGCCAGCCAGGTTGGGGAAACTCTTGGGAACCCGGATGTCTGTGGATATTTCTTCCAAAGTGAGAGGCCAGCTGAGGAGGACACAGCGCTCAGTGGGTCTCTGTGGACTTTAGTGCAACACACACATATGTAGACCAGACCTTGGGTTTTGCTGCTCCGACCTGTTCTCCACGTAGCCCTCCAATCGGCAGTTTAGAAAAGAGTGGGACCAGGAAGGCTTGGCACAGATTAAGTAGGTGGAAACAGTTTCGCCCTACTACCCCAGCACTCACTAACAGCCACAGCCATGGAGGAGGGTCTGCTTATGTGACAAGGACCCAAAGGCTCCAGTCCTGCCAAAGCCACCACCTAAGAGAGAGGAGAGCAGGAATAAATACCCAACCCTCTTTCCCACTATGTCTGCCCTTGGCTGGGTCCACCAAGAAGACCAGATGACACAGCTTGACTCCCCTGCAGACTCGGTGGTACTTAGACATATCTGTGGCAGAGAGAGGTGCTTCTGGGAGTCTCTAGAAAACTCAGATAGGAGAGTGATACCCAGACTCAGAAGGCTGGAGATAGACTGGGCCCTCCCTGAAGATGACACTCCGCATTTGAGAAGTAGTTCCTGCTTTGCTCTCAGGCCCTGGTGGAGACTGAATGTCCCACCATGGGATCCAGCAGTTATGAGACACAGCTTGTCCAGCTGGGCCTCAGGGGACAGACTGAGCCACGACGGCCGATTTTGAACAGGCAGAAGGCAGCACTTGGTTATCATGTGGGCATTGTGCTTGTGAGACGGGGTCCGGATGGGGAGGCAAAGTCAGACACTCAAGGTTGACCCTCCCGGGACCTGCTGTGTGGTTCTGCTCCCTTGCCCTCAAGCCATAGTGAAGGGAGTCATGGGGCATTATTAGAGGAGGAACACGCAGGGGTCTCTTCCGGATAGACCATCACAGTTGATCTACACCCACCCTGAGTTGACCGCTGTGGTATCACAGCCTCCTGCCGAATGCCCTAGGAGGTTAGGGGTAGAATTTCCAGCTGTGTCTCTGGTTGTCTATTTCATGGGAAGAGAGACAGCCTGGTGCTGAGGTCCACTTTGATTCTTGGGCCATAGGTGCTGAAGGATTGGTGACCAGGAGGCCTGGGAAGAGGAAGGAGGAAGGGCCTTCCAGAAATGGTTGCAGAGAATGAAGACATGAATGTCTCGCAAAATGCCCACTTCAGAGGAGACACTCAGCAATGTGTGGACAGATGGCCTCTCATGCCAGCCTTTCCTTGCAGGTGCTCCGTGTCTACCCAGGATACCCTCGAGTGGCCCCGATGGCAGTGAAAGGATCGTGGATGAGATCAGTGACATGGGTTTTTCTTGCCCAGGATACTTGGGCTCTGAGGGTCCAGCTGCCACCAGAAGAGGCCAGCATTGAACCATTGCGATGGCACTGTTTATCAGAGGAAATAATTGGCCACACATTGGATACTGGCTATATTAGGACTGTTTCGCCATGGGAGGGCCATCTTCACAGAGACACAAATGCATATCTGTCAACCTACCCATAAAGTTTCTGCTGGCATCTTCGTATGTGGACATACCAAATGACTGCTAACAGCTGATCATAGAGACTAAAGAACCCATTTTTTTGACAAAGAGACAGAGGCAAGGGGCTCCCTGGTCTCCCCATCTCTCAGGGACATCAACTGACATGATACTGGGCGACATGCACTGAAGGCTGCCATGGTGCCAGCTAGGGGACCACACGCTCCGAGGTTCAGCCCCGTCCCAAGAAGATGGCGGAGGCCTTCAACCAGTGGCCGTTGCATGCAGTTCTTCTCCCTAACAGATAAATGTGATGGGCCCTATGTTTAGAAGGGGTAGATGCAGGAACGTTCTGTGTCACTGTTAGACCTAATAGCTCATTTTCAGAAACGTGTTTCTCATCTCTCTGACCTTGGACTTGCTAAGGAAAACCTGATGCTTCTCCCGGGGCTGCTGACTCGGTTTTGTGAAGTCAGAAGCTAAAGGGTCATCTCCCCAGCCAACTTGCGTTCCTCACCTCACTGGACCAAGGCACACAGAACAAGGTCACTGTGCCACTTGGTGTAGTTTACAGTTCTAATATAATCAATATCCAATATGCAGCCAGTTGGCTTGTGTCCCACGAGAGGGCTTGGAGAATTATCTCCAAATCCTGAGATTCACTGAGTTGCCGCTGTCTACTTCTCCACCCCATCACAATGAGCGTCTCCCAGTCGACCACCGTTACTGCAATAGTAACTCAGTCAATGCAGGGTCACTAAGTATTTGGATCCTTTATTTGTAGGACTGGGGTAACCCTAGAAGGCAAAAGCAAATAAACAGAAAACCTTGTGAGCCAACATGCCAGTGAGAGACGGTAACTGAGAGGGCAGATTGAGGCTGGGCTTAGTGGCTCAGCCTATAATCCCAGCACTTTCAGAGGCTGAGACAAGTGGAATGCCTGAGCCTGCAAGTTTGAGACCAACCTGGGCTACTTGGCGAGACCTTGTCTCTACAATAAATCAAAAAGTTAGTTGGGCATGGTAGCGCGTGCCTGTAGTTCCGGCTACTTGGAAGGCTGAGGCGGAGGAATTGCTGGAGCCCAGCAGGTCGATGCTGGGGTGGCCATGAGTGTGCCACTGCACTCCAGCCTGAGCAACAGAGTGAGACTCCAACTCAAAAAAAGAGGGTGGATTGAGGTCTCGTGGAAGGCATGTCTTTAGTATCTGTGTTGAGTGTTTCTCATTTTTCCCTCCCACTTCCATGAAGGACTCTGGAGCTAGGCCATCATGTCATTTTGCTTCTTGGTGGGGCTATGATGGAACTGACATCATTCCATGAGGATACACAGTGGTTGATGAGAAATGCGTTTCCCCGTGCTGGGTATCTTCTATCACATAGATGGGTCCACTATGCAGTGAGCAATGAAGAAGACATTTATGCAGGTGGTTTTCTCCATGTTCCTCCAAAGCCATTCCCACCACTTTCTGTTCTGTGCTCTGAGATGTTTCCCTCCACGGGGCTGTGTCATCTGGTCTTCTTGGTGGACCCAGTCAAGGGTAGGCATAGCGGGAAAGAGGGTCAGGTATTCCTTCCCATTCTCCTCTCTCCTAAGTGATGGCTTTGGCAGGACTGGGGCCTTTGGGTCCTTGCTCTGTAAGCTGACAGTCCTCCATGGCTGTGGCCATGAGTGAGTGCCGTCAAGGCCAATGACTGGACGCCAGCGACTCCTATGGCCTGTTTTGGTGTTAGTTACCCCCACGCATTTGCCAATACTTGCTACACTTTTGCAACATCCCTGCCATTCACCTTGTCCAAAGCACTCCTTCCCCTATGGTCAGTGCCATCTGTCTCCTGCCAGGACACCGACGGACCCACTTCCTAAGTAGCTCTGGATGCTGTCTGCTTTCCGGGGTCTCTATTATAAGCAGCCCAATCCCCCTGTAGCACCCACTCTACTCTCCCTGCTGGAGTCTCACTCCGCCACCCGGGCTGGAGTACAGGGGTGCACACTCATGACCACCATGGCCTCGACCTGCTGGGCTCCTGTGATCCTTCCGCCTCAACCTTCCAAGTAGCCGGAACTACAGGCGTGTGCTACCACACCCAGCTAGTTTTTGATTGTAGAGACGAGTTCTCGCCAAGTTGCCTGGGCTGGTCTTGAACCCACAGGCTCAGGCAATCCACTCGCCTCAGCCTCCCAAAGTGCTGGGATGACAGGCTGAGCCATCGAGCCCGGCCTCCCTGCTGCTTCTGAGAGTGCAGCTGCCCTGGTCACCTGCCCACTTCCTCTTGGCAGGAGGGTTGAGCGTCTCTGCGTCTCTGCAGAACCTCTCAGGCAAAGTGGATGTCCTCACCGCATCAACTCTGGGTTTGGTCCATGGCTTGCTCTGGCCAGTGTGGAGTTGTCGGTTGCAGCACTGGCGGAAGCTCCGTCCACACGAGAAGAGCAAGCCCTGGCTGGCGACAAGGTGAGAGAGACACAGAACTGTCCACCCGACATCCTGGTGCCAAATCCAGCAGATTATAGCCAAGTCCACCAGCCATACTGGCTTTTAAGAATGGGTAGCGAGCAGCCCCCTTGGGTCCCCTCCCACTTTCTGTCTTCTCAATAAATCCTGCTTTCTCAAAAAAAAAAAAAAAAAGTGAGTAACTAGGCTAGACGTGGTGGCTCATGCCTGTAATTCCAACACTTTGGGAGGCTGAGGGGGAGGATTGCCTCAGGCCAGGAGCTCAAAACCAGCCTGGGTAGAGAGCAAGATCTTGTCTCTACAAAATAAATAAATAAATAAAAATGAGCCAGGCATCATGGTACATGCCTGTGGTTCCAGCTGGTGGGCTCTGATTGCACCACCACACTCCAGCCTGGACAACGGAGCAAGACCTTGTCTCAAAAAATAAAAATATGGCAACCGTTCGGGTCCCCTCCCACTATGGGAGCTTATCTGAAATCCTGTTTTCTAAAAAAAGAAAAAAGAAAAGAAAAAGAAAATAAAAATAAAGAGTGGATAACTGAAAAATATTCAACATCCAACAATTTAAGAGTCTTTTAAGGAATCTGTTAGCCTGTGTATACTATTCATGGACTATTATATGATGGCAGCTGCATAAGCATAGCATAGTTATGATGACTCCATGTTACCACTGGAATCAGGTTAGAGGACCTGTCATTAACTGGGACAGGTTCTAAATCATATATGTCATAGGGAGAAGGTCACGCATAGGGAGAAGTTTGGAAACAAACCACAAAAGTGCTGCTAGCAGTCGCATTTTAAAATAAAAAAGTATTTCACCATTTCTTCCAATTTGAAGCGACTTAATAGAGCCAAGGGAGGACTTTGAAATCCCCCAGGCCTGGTCTTGAGTCTTGACTTAGTTGAGTGACTTTGGTGATTCTGTTTTCTATTTGGTGACCTCTGTTTTCTTATCTGCTATTGTGTCTTTATCTTGCTTATCTCAAAAGATTACTGGGTAGATTTATGAGAAAGTGTAAACACCTGCAATTAGTTGTTCTTTATTTTCTTCCTTTATCATCTGTATTTTATGAATGTGTATTTAAAAAGAAAAAAGAAAAGAAGAGAAAGGCAGGGGGAAAGAAAGGAAAAGTGTCTCTCCAATGAAGTAAATCACTTTCTTTCTAGGAGAGCCTTGGCCTCACTGATACAAATTCTGTAAGAACTGCAACATTCTTGCCGGAAGCTTCAAGGCAAACTCAGCAGGAAGCTCTGGGAGCTGGTTTCAGTGTGTGAGACTGGTTATAGTGTTTCAATCTAATTCAAGTTTCTTGGAAACGGCTAAGAAAGTGGGCTGAGCATTTTCCTGCATATCCATTTGTGAAAATGAAGATAAAAGAAGAAAAAAGATTAAGTCAAGAATGAATTCAAAAGGCTACCATACCCAGTCCATCCTGTTTAAAAAACAAAATCAAAAACCAGATGGGGTGAATTGGGTTCTTTTCCTGGAAGCTGCCACTTTTTAAAAAAATTTCTGTGCTCTTTACTATATAAAGAGGAAAAAAATGTTACTGTGCTAAGAAACCTATCTCTGGGATGTTTCCTGACTGAGCTTTCTGAGACATAATGCTTCGGTGGCCACTGGGTCAAATAAGATGCAATCTGACCCACACCAAGTGTGTCCACACCAGCAGTCACCCTGCAAACACCTCTCTGCCTCAACAAAGTGTGCGTCTGTTATGGAAGGGAGAGTCTGTTTGCCGGCGTGGACCCCAGGGTCATTTGCGGCGAAAGGGAAAGGAAGTCAGTGCCCTGGCACATCCAGAGGTGTCCCCTGAAGAACCCCGCGTGGGAGGCATGACGGACCAAACAGGCAGGACTGCAGCAAGCAGCTCTGGAGGTTACCACAGTGTCCAGAGAACAGCACCACATGTGTAGCTGGTGCAATTGTCGTCTGTGGAGAAAGAAGATGAAGGTGATCCCCAGAAAAAAGGGAAAATGCCCCAGGAAGCCAGATATGCATCTCTTGAGCAGCCCATTTGGGAATTTGAGGGTCTTTGGATGTATCCAATCCCACAGGTCCCTCTCTGTTGGAAATGGACAGACTTCTGATGGCTTTGTAAGAGGCACTCACAGAATGTTACATATGGAGTGAGTCAAAGGGTTAGCACTTCATCTTTGACAGGCTTTCCATAAGCCTGTTACATTGAAAAATACTATTAAAAGAAAGGACTGGACTCCTAATTCATTAACTAAAATCACCCAAATACCTCTTAATGTTATGACTGCAATAATAAAAAAAAAATCTGAGAAGTGTGATGAACTTCTTAAATACGTCACAAAGATCATCGGATTTTTAGCTCCTCAAATTTGCCACCGCAATGGGAAAACCGCCTTTACTCTGTTATTTTAGGGATGAAAATGGCAAAAATAAATTCAGTGGCTTGGGATGATAATGACCTCTTGCGAGATATTTCCTCCAGTCCTTCTCAGTCACACTGAGTGGGTTCAGTCTCTTGTGTGTAGGACAGCAGTCATCTCATCTGCCGGAGTCCCCTTGGAGCTAAAGCTTCTGTTGTACAGGAAGTTGCTTTCAGGAGAGACACAGGGCCTTCAACTCATCATGCTAAAGAATTATTGGTCTGTAGCTTGTTTTGCAACTCTCTTGAAGGCTAAGGTTGCCGTGATGTTTCTCATCACCTCTGCCTCTTGTGAATATGAATCTTCAGTTTTAAGAAAATGCCGGGACCTCTCTGCGGAGATTCTGACCTTGCAAAGCCTTCCAAGGAGGCTTGCATTTTCCTGCAGCCAAGCAGCAGTGACCACATTTTAGTCCCCTGCCCCCATCTAGTTGCTGTCTTCTCGACTGAAAATCAGCTTTATTTATCATGTAAAACAGACACAAACACACAGGCCAGTTGGACCAGGACATCTGACACTGAGCACAAAGGAAGCAGGTCCTAGATGGAATGCATCTGCTTCAAGCTTCCATGAGGCTGGCCCACCTGGGGCATGAGGGGTCCAAGCATTGACTTGAGTAATTTAGCACTGAGGCCTGTAGAGCTTTGGGGCTGTCCTGATTGCCCAGACAACGACTCTAGGAAATCATCCGACTCTTTCATTTTTCAGAGTAGACAAAGTACTTGAGTTTGGGGGTCTACTTACATATTGAAGATGAACCTTGAGAATTCTGCATTTTCATCTTTGGTGCCCAGATGATGAAACACCAAGCTATTTCCAGTGTTTCACCAGCACTTCATTCTACTCCGGCAAAACACCACACCTCATTGCCTCGGGGGATGGTGATGACAGCCACCCCCGTGACCCTAAGAGCTGCTGGTCTTTGGGGTTGGCAGCCCTAAGTCTACATGGAAGCAGGTGCCATCTACCAAGAAGCCCACATGGCTCCAGGATTCGGAGTCTCGTGCTCCTGCATAGACTTGCCCCATTGTTCCGTGGCGATTCATACCTCTCTCACGGTTCATCCTGTCCTGGGGTAACTGTGTAGAGATGAACTGAAAAGACACTCCAGGCTCTGACTGTAGCCCTTGGCAAGCAGCTAGCAGTCCACCAAGGCCACTGTCTCCTTCTTCTAGGACACACGAGTGATGTGGATTTCTAGGGTACTTTTCAATTCAATTGCAAGGTGAGCGGTTGAGCGCACAAGCATTCACCATATGCCTTCCAGGTGCTCATGGGCCACTGACTATTCCATTTACTGTGCTCCAAGCTCATAGCCCGGCAGTAGGAGAGCTGGTTAGGCAAGGGAAGGTGCAAATACCTAAGGAAGGGAGGTGGCAGTCAGCATTTTACCTCATTACACATCTTTCTTTATCCTCTGTCTAAGAGCAATGGTCTTTCCTTAGAATTCATTTAAGTGAGGCACAGGGACCAAGTCTGGCCTTATTTGCCAATTATGTGGCCTAGTCTTCTTTACTTTGTCGTGTAGACCACTCTGGTCGTGTTGCTATACTTGGGTGTGTGGGCAGATATCGAAATGTTTAAATGGGATCCTCTTCCCTCTGTGACATGCCAGTGATTGATATGTGACAAAGTTTGAGGAAGAAACAAATGAAGGCATTGCTGACCAATATTTTGGTTCACCTCAGAATGACAGTTCAGTTCAAAACCACTGTTCTCCCCAATGACTAGTAAATGGAAACTATTTTTTAGCTGTCCATTTTCTGAAGAGGGGAGTTACTTTGTTTCACATCTTGAGCAATATAGCCATTTCTTTTCCAATCGTGCTGAAATTATGCATTTCTTGTATATAAATTTCGCCTTAACAATGTGATATATTTCTAAAGCAAGGACAATTTTGTATGACTTGCTTTATAATTTTTGCACATGATTGAAGGAAACATTGGGTAGAAGAAATGAAAACGCACCAGGACCCAAAGATTGGATTTTAGCCCTGATTCCACCATCTGTCAAACACTTTAAGTCCTAGCTTCTCTCAAGGTAAAAGGGAAGAGAAAAAACCCACCTGGCCAAATATCTCACATGATTTCTATGAGGATGAAAATGTTAAGAATAGGTGCAAATGCTTTGAAAACTATGAAGAACTGCCTGGCTACAGATTATTATCACCTGCCAATAAAACTCATGGCAGAGGGGAGATTTATCCATTGCATTCCAAAGATACAGATTACAGTTTTCTAGACATGAAAGTGACCCTGCAATCGAATATTATTATTTCTGCCATAAAATTGTAAACCCGTGCTATACGTATTCTAGAAGTTGAATTATTTTTGTGATAATTAACAGAAAACATAGATTCTGAAAGCAATATTAATAAAGGACACACTATTTTTAGAACAACTGAGCACCCGTTTTCATTTTTGTAAATGTACAAATCTTCACTGGAGTTCTGTTCACCGAGTGACATCCTGACTTCATGCCAAGAAGACACAATCTGCATTCCACTCAGGGCCCTCGGTAAAGACGGCATCCAGACCCACTTCTGGGTGATAGGGAGATGTCGACAAAATTGAGTTCCAATTGGTTTTCCTCAGGTCAGGTACCAACAAGCCTTTCAGCATAGCCCATAATACTTGAGTGACCATTCATTCAACACATAGGGACTGTCAAGGGCATTACGGCTTGACTTTAGGAATGAGGCATGCAGAAACAATATTCACGCAGCCTCTGCCCTCCAGAAACTCCTTGTCTCCTAGGAAAAGATGATGACCATGAACGTAAAAATTCATAAGGATGCGGTGCAGTAGATGTTATAACCAGGTTGGGTGGGGGGCAGCTGGCAGTCGATGCTCCCTGAGCCTTGCTGGAGATTTCCCAGGACGGGGTCACATGTCACCTGGAAAGGAAGGGCGAGGAGGGCTTGTGACCTGAGGGCACAGCATATGGTGCCTTGGGAGAGCCATGCATGCGAGGAGTTGGGCTGGAGAAGATCTGTGAGAGCTCAGGCTGATGTGGGAGCCAGGGCAGCCTGTGTGCCAAGGGAGAGGCTCACCCTGAGAGAGACACAACTGGAACGAGCCTACCGTCCATCCTACTGTCAGGAAGACGTGGTCACTGATGGAGGACACTCCAGTGAGCTCTCTGTAGGACGCTAACTCCCACTGGAGTCTGATCAACAGACCGAAACGCTATGCGTGTTGTGGTATCCTGCATCACACAAGAAGAGCAGAGGGGCTGGATGGTCAGGGGGTAGACACATGTGGACGCCTGCTACGGCTCAGAGCCGAGATTAATACTCCACAAGTCCATCGGCAAGTTATCAAAATGCTCTATGCCTCAGTTTTTCATCTGTAAAATGGGGGTAATATTGGATATCGTGATAATTCAATGAGGAATTTACTAATCCATTCGTTGTTTAATAAGTTAGTTCATAATTTATCAAATAGTATATACATTAGTAAATTTAACAATAAGCCTTAGAGCAGTGTCTGGAATGCACAGGTGCTTGTTGTGGACTGGACTGTTTTTCTCCAAAGTTCGTATGTTGAAGTCCTAGACCCCAATAGATGTGTATGTGAAGATAGGTAATTTAGGGAGGTGATGGAAGTTACTTGAGTTATAAGGGTGGGGCCCTAATCTGATAGAAATGTTGTCCTCAAAAGAGAAAGAGCACCAGGGAGTTCTCTCCTTGTACATGCCAGGGAAAGGCCACATGAAGACAGTGAAAAGGTGACTGTCTGTGACCCAGAGGCAGAGGCCTCACCAGAAACCAACCTGGACAGCGTCTCGACTGTGGACTTGCAGCTTCCAGACAGTGAGACGATCCATGTCTGCTGTTTCAGCTGCCCAGTCCTTGGCATTCTGCTTTGGCAGCCCCAGCATATAAGACAGTCCTGTGTAAGTCATGCCTGCCATGATCACTGAGGAAGTCATAACAGGCATGAAGAAGACAGACTGGATGTGAAAAACACCGTCAAAAACTCGAGGATTTTTATAACAAGGAGAAAAAAGGTCGGTACTGCTGGAAACTGGCCCAAAAATGGTTTGATCACCTATTGGTTATGTGACCTTGGGGACATCCATGGAACCCTAGGTGTCGGTACCTTCATGAGTAAGTGGGGGCCAGCACAGGACACCACCCTTAGGATCCTTTAGCATGCGTCTAACAGTAGATGGTGTGATGTCTGTGTTCACTTACATACTGTTTACAAAACACATAAATTACGGCTGTATTTTTTGAAAAAGGAATTGATATTTGTTGTACTTGTTCCAAGCCTTAGCCACTAGCCAACTAAGTAGTAAGCACCAGAAGCTGGAACAATTGCATAAGTGTTTTGATGCCATAATCTTTACTTTTTATAGAAATAATTCCAGATGTCTTACCACCCACTTCATACAGTCTTCATATTTTCATGACCAAAATATTTTGAGGTTATTGCAGACACAACCGATCAATCTCTCAGTCGATCTTTTTAAGCCTCTACTATGAACTGGTAGCCGATGGCTGGATCCGATTCCTGGCATTTTTACCCAAACAGGGTAGCAGTCTATTCACCCCAAATTGTATCTTCTGAAAAAGTCAGCTCTCTGAAGGGCCTCATTTCACACAGCTGCTACCATTTCTGGGGCGCTCGCAACAAGCCTCGCCTATGACGTTAACAGGCAGCAGTTTGTGTAACAGGCATGTGAACCTGCTTGAATGAGTTTTAGTCAAGGAGAAATTGGGTTGGGTATAAATGACGCCCAGATATAGCCCGTAGATCACTAGCAACCTTTCGGAAACTGCTCGAATTTTTTTTTTCTCACTTGCTGTTTCCACCTCCCCGCCCCACCCCTGTGGAGTGACTTGGAGTTTGGAGTTTTCTTGGCACTTTGCTGTCCTGGTAGAGTATAGGGTGAATGACAGCAAGTGCATGAAGAATCACAAAGAAGCCCCCAACCCAAGGTTCGGAGTCAGATTCTTTGATTTCAAAATCTCTCCTGCCATTTGGGCCTCAGTGACTCCTGAGAAGGAGTCTCTCCTGTGACGACATTCCTTGTCACCAAGGCCTGGCTGAGTCCCTCTGATGATGCTATTCCATGCCTCAGGGGCCACAGTGCTTCCTCTCCCTCTTCAGAATAGCAACCCTCAAAATACCGGAAGATGATGCCTCTATTCTGATCCCTTCTTTCCCAAACCAAAGATCCCAGTTTCTGTAAATATTTGTCTAATGACTTGATTTATAGATCCCCTTAGCCCGCCTAGAATTTTTAAAAATGTATTATATAACCGGGCTTGGTGGCTCAGCCTGTAATCCCACAACTTTGGGAGACCAAGGCGAGTAGATTGCATGAGTTCACAGGTTCGAGACCAGCCTGGGCAACCTGGTGAGACCTCGTCTCTACAATAAAAAAGAAGGAGCCAGGCGTGGTAGCACACACCGTAGTTCCAGGTCTTTGGAAGGCTGAGCAGAAGGATTGCTGGAGCCCAGCAGGTTGATGCTGGAGTGGTCATGAGTGGCCCACTGCACTCCAACCTGGGCAACAGAGTGAGACTCCAACTAAAAAAAGTGTTATTTTACTAAGATTTATTTTATTTTATTTTATTTTTTAGTTGGTGTCTCGCTCTGTCACCCAGGCTAGAGTGCAGTGACATGCTCATGGCCACCACGGCCTTGACCTGCTGGGCTCAGGCCATCCTTCTACCTCTGCCTTCCAAGTAGCTGGAACTATAGGCATGCGCCACCACACTTGTCTAATTTTTTGATTTATTGTAGAGATGAGGTCTCATCAAGTTGCCCAGGCTGGTCTCGAACCCATGGGTTCAGGCAATCCTCTCACCTCGACCTCCCGAACTACTGGGATTATAGGCATGAGCTTTCACGCCTGGCTTAATAGTTATTTTAGAAGGCAGTCTGTTCATTAAGAATATTTAACACAAATGATAACAATCCAACTCAAATTGATGGAAGTAAATAAAAGCAAAGTAAAACGAAAATCTGGATGGAAGATACATGGATTTGGAAGCTACGAAGTCTAGGAGTAGAATAGTTTTTAGTCATGACAGATCTGAGGGCTCAAAAGATGTTCTCGGGAATAGATCGATCTTCCTATCTTCTTCTTTCATGACAACTGATTCTCTGATCTGATAGCCCCAAATAGCGGAGAGATGGTTGCCTGGAGGGTCGAACTGGCACATGGCAGCCCTATGAGTATGGCCGTGCCCTGATAGGCCCAGCAAAAACCCTGGGACTTAGTAAAACTGCATTAGATCATACCATATGCCCAAGAGAATGAGATCTGGGTCACATGTAGCCTCTTGGGAATGAGCTGGAATCAGCCCTGTCCAAAGCATGTAGTAGAAGAGTTAGAAAGTCGCTCTGAGCCGGACTCGGTGGTTCAGCCTGTAATCCCACGCTTTGGGAGGCTGAGGTGAGTGGATTGCCTGAGCCCGTGGGTTCGAGACCCGCCCAGGCAACTTGGCGAGACCTCGTCTCTACAATAAATCAAAAACATGAGCCGGGCGTAGTAGCGCGCGCCTGTAGTCCCAGCTACTCGGAAGGCTGAGGCGGAGGGATCACTGGAGCCCAGCCGGTTGAGGCTGCGGTGGCCGGGAGCGGCCTCCAGTCTGGGCAACAGAGTGAGACTCCAACTCAAGAAAAAAAAAAGAAGAAAGTCGCTCTGACTGCCAGGAGAAGGAGGAATGGAGACAAAAAAGGCAAGAACAGTAAGTGTCTCCCCAACCCAGCATCCTCCTTGGGCATTTATCCTGACACTCATATAGCAGGGAAGCATTCTTCATACTCGGAGTGGTCGTAACTTTTTCTAGAATTTGAATTCCACTAGTCCCAATTACTTCACAGTTGTCAAAAACCATGGCAGAGAATGAGCCCGCCATGTCTGGAAAGAACTGTATGCCACACATAAGTTAAAAAACGACAAGTAAGCACAGGACACAAGGAAGCTGCTGTCCTCTGGGACTCAGTGTGATTTTTCACTCCTCACTTAAAGGCTTCACAAGACTGAGTTTCATGACGTATGCTCCTTGCCCTGGCATCAAGACTCTCTTCCAGTGTTCAACCACACTTTCTCTTGCTGCCATCCAGCAAGGTGGTTGGGTCCTGTGGGTTAGAAATTTGAGATCACAGTTCAACCTTTACCTTCTAGGTTTCACAGTTAACAATAGTAATATTCATTCACATTTTATCTCCTTTTTAATGTTAATGTTTCTTTAATTTTTTTTTTTCTGGTCTGTTTTCTTCAAACTTCATTTTGGAGAGCATAAATATTCTCAATGATCTTCTCCATGCATGAGATTATGGAAAAGTTAATTTTCATCAGCCTACGCTTATCAATTCTTGGTACTGTTTCCAGGGGGAATGGCCATAAAGATCTAGAGGAAGCCGGGCTCGGTGGCTCAGCCTGTAATCCCGCTCTTTGGGAGGCTGAGGTGAGTGGATTGCCTGAGCCTGTGGGTTCGAGAC
>NW_007247807.1:470455-471142 GCF_000164805.1 Carlito syrichta | reverse complement strand
GAGACCTGCCTGGGCAACTTGGCAAGACCTCATCTCTACAATAAATCAAAAAATTAGCCAGGCATGGTAGCGCATGCCTGTAGTTCCAGCTACTTTGAAGGCTGAGACGAAAGGATCACCAGAGTCCAGCAGGTCGAGGCTGCAGTGGCCGGGAGCCAGTCTGGGTGACAGAGTGAGACACCAACTCAAAAAAAAAAAAAAAAAGATCTACAGGAAAATGCAAGTTACCCAGATACCAACCTCTATTACCAAGAGAAAAGTCCAAAGGAAGATGAATTCTGGGATGTTCTAAGGAATAGATCGATGACTATTTAACACTATAAATGCTCCTGGCAATTTTGTCTGTCATGGGTGATGGAGGTCATTTACCAAATTTTAAAGATTGAATAATGCTCAGTGTATTAACCCAGAATCTTCAGTAATGAAGATTAACACTAAGTTGAACTTACTGTCCTACTGTTTACTACCTATAAACAAAACATTTGCTAAATAAATTAAAATTTCTCAGCTAGCCAGATATTCCAATTATTCAGAGAATAAACTTGTCTAGTACACAAAACTGTAGAGAACCCATCTAGAAACAACTTAAAGTCTATGTAGAAATAAGCTGTGCCTTTTCTTAAAGCATTAACCTATTTTTTCCAGGTGACAGAACCCATCCACCATCCAATCTTTTTTTTTTTTTTT
>NW_007247807.1:457051-470435 GCF_000164805.1 Carlito syrichta | reverse complement strand
TTTATTGTAGAGATGAGGTCTCGCCAAGTTGCCCAGGCGGGTCTTGAACCCGGGGGCTCAGGCAATCCACTCACCTCCGCCTCCAAAAGTGTGGGGCTACAGGCTGAGCCACCGAGCCTGGCTTCCACGGCCCGATCTTAACCCGTTGTGCGTCATAACAGCTCTTCACCCAGCTGCTTCCAAAACTATAATTTTCCTACCGATGGGGCTGCTCTGGCCACACCATTTGGAGCAGAACCTCTCCGAGTTATAGGAGAAGTCAAGGGAGGGGCTTTGTTAGATGGTGACTAATCTACCTGTCAGAGTCGCCCGATAACACATGAGAAGTCACTTTGACGCCAATGCCCAAGCGAACAGCAGGATGTTGAAAGAAACATTCATCTCTGACTTTCCCAAGCCTTTCTTTTCCCTTTTTTAATCACTCCTCTCCTTCTTATCCTTTGTTTTCTGTCTTAAATTTATCTCTCCCACGATCTCCTCTTAAATAACTTTTAAGTACAATAATTTGGAACAGACCTACATACAATGCCCATTGTATTATTGAACCACATTTTATATTGCCTGCTCTAATTTTAAACTGCAGTTTAATATCTAAGTGCAGTTTGAAAATCTGTGTATTTGCATTTTTATTTTGCGTTAGTGGATTGGTGATTTTCAGGGTGAGCAAGTTCCTTCAAATCACCGCCATCCTTACTCTAGATGTGTCGCATTTACAGCATGTGAGTCCCCTCCCACCATGGAAGCTTTTTTTACTGTCCTCTCAATAAATCCTGATTTCTAAAAAAAAAAAAAGGAAAGTAAAATGAATTTCACTTAAGTAGCAACATCCAACCTCAAATAAGCCCAGTCTAGCCATTGTCTGTGTTTACCTCTAATTGTATGATCAATTTAATGGAAGGTGCAGACACAATGTATCGGATAATTAAAAATCTTCCCTCAGGTCATCTGAAATGGAACCCCGCACTACCCCGAGGAGAGATTAGCATAAGAGAAGACAGTGGCTGAAGGTTAGAACATGCTTCAGGCTGGGCTCAGTTGGCTCAGCCTGCCATCCTAGGACTTTCGGAGGCGAGTGGACTGTCTGAGCCTGCAGGTTCGAGACAAGCCTGGGCAACTTGGCGAGACCTCGTCTCTACAATCAAAAATAAAAAATCAGCCAGGCATGATAGCGCACACCTGTAGTTCTAGCTACTTGGAAGGCTGAGGCAGAAGGATCACCAGAGCCCAGCAGGTCAATGCTGAGGTGACCGTGAGTGTGCCACTGCACTCCAGCCTGGGCGAGGGAGTGAGACACCAACTCAGAAACAACAACAACAAAAGAACACGCTTCAAATGTTTTCTAAAAATAGACAACTCTTTCTTTTAGAGAAATCTCACCAATACTCATGCAACAAACATGCCCATGTACCCCTTGAATCTCAAATGTTAAAAAAAAAAATTCTTACAGAGAAGTGTAATGTGTAAATTACACTCCAGGGGCTGTGTGGATGGTAGCAGGGACCCGGGGTCAGCCAGTCCTCCTGTCCCGGCACTGGCCCCTCCTCTATGCAGGCAAGTCCTCAGTAATTCTCAAGGCCCCAGGGCAGGCCACCTGAGAGCCCTGGAACACAGCTTGTGACTGTGTCCTTAAGGCGAGGTGGCTTGAGGTTGAGTCTGATGAAATTGGGAAGCATCAAGTCTGATGAAATGGGGAAGCCTGACCTTCCCCTTCAACCAGTCACACGCTGGATCAACACAGAGATTCTCAAACCAGGAAATGCACACCCAGCTCAATGGCCGGCAGCAAACAGTGGACTTTTGGGGTCCAGGTCCTAAGAAGTAGGTTCCTCACATCCTAGGGCCTCGACGACTGCACTGTACTTGAATTGACACTGGGCAGGTATTACCCATAATCTTTTTTTTTTGAGACAGGCTGTTACTTTCTTGCCCAGGCTGGAGTGCAGGAGCATGATCATGGCTCACCACAGACTCAAGTTCTTGGGCTCAAGCAATCCTCCTGCCCCAACTTCTGAGTGTCTGAGACTACAAGCATGAACCACTATGCCTGACTCATTTATATTTATTTTTTGCAGATAGGGTCTTGCTATATTGCTCAGGCTGGCCTCAAACTCCTGACCTCTAGCAGTTCTCCTGCCTTGGCCTCTCAAAGTACTGGGATTACAAGTGTGAGCCACTGCACTTGGCCAGATATTACCAATACTTCATTTTAAGAGAAACGTTGGTCTGCAGTTGCTTTTTAAGTGATTTTTCTAAATGACATCTTCCATTACAGCTTGCATCTCTAGCTCCTGACATTTTCTTTTTCTTTCTAGATTTTTTTAGTGGTATCTGTCCCTGATTCACCCCTTTCCAATGTACAGATGCATACAGATAGCTGGGCGTGGTGGCACATGCCTGTAGTTCTAGCTATTTGAAAGGATCGCCTGTCCCCAGCAGATAGAGGCCGCGCTGGCTGTGAGCATGCCACTGCACTCCAACCTGGGCAACAGAGTGAGACTCCAACTCAAACAAACAAACAAACAAACACAGATGCACACAGAGACACCAGCAGATACCTGAGATACCTACAGTAGTACGTGGTGGTCCAGTAAGGGTACATATTTCCGATCTATGACTAAACACTGCAAACTATATTGAAGTAAAAAAAAAAAAAGAAAAGAAAAGCTGATAAACCAGGGGTTTCTCCTCACTCCAGGCTACAGCTGTGAGTGTTTAAGGATGCCCAAGGTTTTGCTCCCCATCTCCCACCAGACTCTGTCCTTGGTCCTGACCTTCTGGGTGCGGCCCTGTCTCCACTGTTTCTCTGGCCATCGGGTTCCCACCTTTGTTCCAGGGGAAAGGTAACATGACCACACCCAGCCCCCAGCCAATCTGGCATCCTGCGTTCTGTCCCTGCAGCGTCTCCCAGCAGACAGCGCCTCTGGCTTCTGCTCAGTCCCCTTCCGCCCTACTCTGAAGCCCTACCTTCTGGCCACACACCACACACAAACCTGTGCTCCCTGAGTCCTGCCTATCCAAGCCTTTGCTTCAGCCTTTCCTTCAGCCTTTCCTTTCATTTCATGTAGAATTAGCTGTTACCTAAACATCTTCATCCTGCTCAGAGGACAGCCCTCATCACCAGTGACTTGGAGGGGCGGTGTAACACAGGCTAGGAGATTAGGTTAGATTTGTCTGAAGTCACGTGAGGAAGATGCTTTCATTATTAGTTACCAACAACCACAAAATGTCAGTCCTATGGTTATCAAGAGAACGACAGGTTAAACCCATGCTACTGCTGCTGCCAGACCATCCCATGCCAAGAGTATTCCTCTGAGTTTCCTCAGAGACAGTCACTGTCCCCAAACGCAAATTTAGCTGCACTCTCAGATGGAAGGAACCTCGATCAGTGTTTGCCAGAGTGGCTTGGGTCCATCAGGTGAACATTTGGTGCCCATATGTGAATAACGTTGAGTGGCTGAATTTCTGTTGAGCCTTACGATCGTACCGTCAAAGTGGCCTGTCACATCTGAGCTAAAAATCACGATTCAAAAGTCCTGTTTTCCAGGAAGACAAACATGTGAGTTCTGGGGGAAAACCTCTATAAATTCAAGAATCAACTTAAGAATTTCTCCTTTGTATTTGGTATTTAAGATACATTAAGATGCAACCAAGTTCTGGTTTTAATATTGCCCTGTGGTTTTCTCAAAAGAAAAAGCAAAAAAAAAAAAAAAATTCTTTAATTTTGCCCACACATCAGGACATTCATTTCAACCAGTGGGAAGCAGTCTGTTTACAACTTTGGGTTTCGACTGCAAGGCACTTTAGTCTCTTGGGCTCAGGTGGAATTCTTGCCCCTCCTATTCTTGCTTGGGACAATTGGGCCCAACGTGGTTTCCCTAATTTTAAGCAGGCCCTCAGGGTTCCAGGACCCAATGCTGCTGTCCCAGTGGCAGTGCTCAGGCTGTGTGGCCATCACCGCCTTCCAATGAGACAGGTCAGCCGGATCGATCCACCTCCGTGTGTCAGCCCTGCATGTCCCTGGAACCTGCGGCCTGCTGTGAGACCCACCGGTTTCCTGGCTTCTTCTTCTGTCCGGCCTCATGCCCCAAGGTCTGCTCTTCATTTTGCTTGCCACCCTCCCCTTTTGCAGATGGAAGAACTCAAGAAAGATGACATGCTCCATTGCTGTGACTCTGCTTTCCCGGGAATGGCTGGCAGAGACAGAGCCTGCACATGGCTGCTCAGAGCCGGTCCTGCACTACAGCTGACACGGTTGTAGCTGTGAACATACGGGGCCGTGTCCCAGATCACAGCTCAGAGCTAAGAAGAAGGAAAGGAAATCAGACCAGGATAAGGGCAGAGGGCTCCACACCCCTCTCCTCTTGTGCCTCTGTCCTCTGAGCTCAGGACTATTGTTACTCTTAATGTGATTAGCTCCGTGGTGCTTTGTTTAGACGCAACAGCTGGGACGTTACGTGTAGTAAAAACGGGAACTGTGCTGAACGCAGTGCCCCAGCTGACACCCCAATCTCTTAATTATAGACTGGGTCCAAGAGACAAAAGCCTGCCTCCCAGCAGACCCACACGCTTGACAGTGCACCACTGGCCAGGCTCTCCCTGCATCTCTCTCTCTCTCTTCCTGAGGCCATGCCTCGTTGATTACAGTTTTCTTGACATGTTCCACACATTAAGATCCTTCTTATGGAAAGGTCACACTTGGAAACCACTTTGTGATTCTTCCCACGAGTCTTCATCCTGATTTAAAGTCTAAAGAAAATAAAATCAAGAGGACAGCAATTAGTGGAGGCAATTAGTGGAGGCTTCAGTGTCTTCTCTCCTGCAACCTTAACAGCCTGTCCTCAGGGGTCAGTGGCCTGCGGGCTCATCAGGGACCCGGTATATGGCATAAACATTTTAGCCTGCAGATGTTCAGCCCTGCCCGACTCTGGGGTGTGTCTTGTAGAAGAGTGCTGAGATTTTTTTTTTTCTAAGTAACAGCAGGAAAAATAAATGTGGTATTCAAAGCCATCCTTTCCCTGCTTCTGACACAATTTTGATGGTGCAGGGCAAGGGTGATCAGTAGTCAGGATAGCAGTGACTTTTGGGGTTCACAGTCTCCAGGGATATTAGTAGAAAAGTCTGTTCACATAGATGGGAGTTCCAGTTTGGGGTATTATGTGGGGAGGCCATCAGTGCAATGCAGCCGCGTCCATGGCCTTCTTGTGAGTTTAACATGTGAACATGGGCTGGACCCCAGGGCAGCCAGCAGCAGTTACTGGCGGCAAGGATGGAGACATCTCAGCCACCTTGGAGATCCTGGTATGCAGACCCAGAGTTGTTTCCATGGCCTGGGAGTCATTAGATGGCATCAGATGGCTTCCTAACTGTCTCTTGATAAATCCCCCAGGCTTCCAGAACTGAGTCCTTCAGGTGCAAACATTGCGAGTTGACCTCGAGGGATGACGAGAGGGACAGTCACACAGAGGCAGGGATGATGCTTTGGAACAAGATGTGGACGATACTCAGACTCTGAAAAATAGAGCGTGTTTCATACGACCCTAATTTATTCCTAACTGTGCACAGTTGATATGTGAGGGTAGTTGATATTTTCACAGTTGTCACCAAGAGAAGCGAGCTCATCTGTCCGGGGCTCATGGGACGACTAATCATACATGATCCCTCGTATGTACCCACTTATGCGTTCACTGAAGGATGTAATTCAGTACATGGCGCCTCCATCTTGGATCGTGTTCAAAGAGATTCGTCCCTGGAAAGACAGCCTGGAGACCCTGCTGTGTGCTGGGTGAGAAGCTGTTCAGTGTCAAGAACATGACGGGCTTGACATGGAAGCATGGTGGTTGTTCTGAGCGGGGTTCTCTGGAAGGCAACCCTGGGACCTTGCTTTGAGGGCAGGGTGAGTCTCAGGTATCAGCACATGGGAAAGGAAGGAGCCAGGGCAGGACGTCAAATGCAACATGTCCCCTGGGCGTTCCTGGGGCTCCACGGCTGCTCAGGGCATGTGAGCCAGGTGGGCTGAGCACTGCATGCCAACCCCACTATCTCCTGGAAGGGGGTCTGGGCAGGATGTCTCTGTGTCCCGACATGGCAGGAGGCAAGGAGAAACACAGAAGGCAGAGGCCAATTGCTCAAGAGTTCAGAGCAGGGACAGAGGGAGAGTTTTCTTCAGGCAAGGGAGTGAGGCCAGGGAGGAATGTCTCACGGAAGAGGCAGGATTGTCGCCGATCTGTGGGGGAGGAGTGAGATTAGACACGTGACCTCAGCACATGCCAGGCAGAGGCAGGGACTTAAGCATAGGGGTAGGGAAGGTGCATAAGCCCAGCAGGTCCAAGTCTACCCTGGGTGTTTGAAAGGAGAGGGGCGTGGGGCTTGTCTGTGCCCCCTGAAGTCAGGTATTGGGCCCTATTCCCCCTGTGATGGTCTTAGGAGGTGGGCGTTTGGGAGATGGTGGTCAATAGGATGGAGTCCCCACCATGGGACTGGTACCCTTCTGAGAAGAGTCCAGGGCGCTGGTGTCCTCTCTCTCTGCCCCCCGCCAGGTGAGGATTCGTGAAGACCGTCATCTGAAAACCACAAAGCAGACACTGAATCTGATCTGAACTTCCAGCTCCCAGAACTGTGAGAAATACATTCCTGTTGTTTACAAGCCACCCAGTCCATGGCATTTTATTACAGAAGCCCGAATGAACTTCTGTAATAAAAGACAGGGTTCAATAGCTTTCATGTCCTAGTGAAAAGCCCGGAGAAGTCTAGAACTTTTTGTTGGGAATTCTGGAGGGTTTTTCACGGTAGAGTGATGGGGAGACGTGTCACTTTAGGAGGACGGTGGCAGTGGCAGTGCTGGGTGTCAGGGCATGGAAGAGGCATTTTGACATCACGAGACCCCAGGAGTTCCACTCCCAGGACGTGGTGTTGAGAGCCTCAGTGGGTGCTTTGTGCATCCGTGTCGAAGGAACGACTAAGAAGAGGAGGAGGAAGGACTTTTAGAAGATCACTTAAATAGTCATGACGTGAGCCCTGCTCGTGGAGGGAACAGCGAGATTGAGAAGGAAGGTGAAGGGAAAAGGAGAGGACATGTCTTGGGAGGTGTACCTACGGCTTGACCCTCACTGAATGCGGGTGGGAGAGGTGAGGGAGAGGGAAGCCCCCAAGCCAAGCACACAGCACGTTCTGCCCACCCTGTCCTGCCTGTGACCAGCTGCTGACAGCCTCGCCTAGCCAATGGGGCCAGCCTGCTTTTGGAAAAGCCCTCCAAGTTATGTTGGCCTAACTAGCCCTCCCTAACCTTGTCACAAAACCTAGAGAACAAGGACACTGGCTATATTAGCAAGAGTTGGGCTGCCCAGCGGGGGTCAGGGCTGCATGGGGATGCTTCTGGAATTTAGGTTTGACTCTCTCAAGAGAGAGCAGGGGTAGCTGCATACCAGGGTGAAAATAAATTTGCAAACTCACCCTAGAAAAAGGGCCCCATCCCTCACTGCTGAAAATCACTATGGTCACCTACGAAGTCTTCCCTTTGGGAAGCTGTGCACTGATGCCAGCGCCTAGTCTACCCTTCAAAGCCATTTTGGAATTCTTTTCCTGGAATGGTCATCAGCGCCATCGTCATATCACTCTTGATGTCCCAAATGTCACCAAATGTTTTCGATATTTCCTTTATCTTCAGGTAAATGAAAAGGTCACTGGGGGCCAGCTCAGGTGAGTAGGGCAGGTGTTCCAACACAGCCGTTTGTACAGTGCTGCCAGCATAGGTGCAGGTGGCAAGCTTGTGAACTTCACCGTCAGACCTCAACAAATAACGACGATGGCTCTGATGATCACTCCAGAAAAAGAATTCCAAAACTGATTTGATGGGTAGACCAGACGCTGGCGTGGGTGCAGAGCTTCCCAAGGGACGTCCTTCTAAGGTGACCATAGTGACATTCAACAGTGGGGGATGGAGCACTTTCTCTAGGGTGGTTGTGAGCTTCATTGTCGGACCTCAGAGACTAGAGACCAGTGTACCTGAAGGCCTGAGGCTGAATGGACTCACCTGGTGTCCCTACTTCCGGTTGAGTCATCCAACGTCCTAGACGAAACTGACCTCTCCATGCTCAGCGCCACCGCCTGGTCCAGAGTCCTGACGCCGGCCATGACAGACACAAGCATGATCTCTGCTTTCCGCCATTCTCCCTCAGCACCCGTGCTTCTCTTCTTTCTCTCTGAGAACGGTCCTTCCCTGCCCAAGGGCCGTCGGGGGTGCCTCTGGCCTCTCTGGCCATCTCCTCTCTTCTTTGCCCACATCTGGGTTGGGCTGGCTCAACCTCCTTGGGCCCCTCCTCGCCCACCCCCTGCATGCGCACCAGCTGCCTTCCATGAAGACTGCACCCCCTACCCGGGTGGCTGCTGCCCACACCCCAGTGCTCAGCCAGCTGCCACTTCCGCTAGTGGGCTTTCCTCGCGGCTCTCTCTCCTGTGGGCTCAGGATTTCGGCAAAGCACTTGTCGCGCAGGTTGAAGCATCTCAGTTCATGCAGAACTGAGTTGAAAAACAACAAGCCCAAAGGAACCTGCAGCGCGGTTAGAGAAGCTCCATCAGTGGGGTGGCGTTGGCCCTTGGGTCACATGTTAGGATGGCAGCACTCCCAGTAGAAAGCAGCGGATGGATGGGAAGAAGGACATTGTGGACGAGCACAGGCATTAGCTGTGGACTGCAGCAGATGGGGGGATCCCAGGACATCAGAAGGGAACCAGTGGCTCACCCCTGTAACCCCAGAGCCCGCTCTGAGACGGAGATACAGGTCTAAGCCCTGAAGAGTCAGAGTGAGACCATTTCCAGTCACATGCCCTCTCTTGATGGAGAAGAAGGGGCTTTGGATCCGCTCTCAATGTCTTAAACCGTGAGCAGGTCAGGAACTTCACCATCCATGCCTCCTGTGTGTCTCTTGGCACCACACCTGCCTGACCAGATTTGATCCTCTCCTGGTTTACTGGAGACCCTCATGTTGTTATTCCTATTCAGAGACAAGAACTGGGTTCAGAGGGTACGTATGACTGCCCAAGGCCACATTATTCGGATACAGTTAGGTCAGCCTTTGACCCCATCACCAGCAGGACCTTACAAAGTTGTTGTGAATAGCTGCTAAGGAACGCAAGGGACTTCAGGCCTCGAAAATATGTGTGGACACATAGCTGTGCTGTTTGCAAAACCCAGTCATTTCTCAAGAGTTCTTTAGCAATGCTGGGGATGTTTTTCTGATAGCAGAAAGAACAGGAAGGAACAGAGACCACATGCACGTCTGATGGGCAGTTTCCATCCTCGAGATGTTACAACTCTATGACTATCTAATTCTACGTTGACATAACACTTTTCGACTCAGGCAATCAATGCCCTATTTTTCTTGGCTGCAGTTTGACGATGACCTGTGGCCTGGGAATCGGATTACTTAAAATCAATGCTGGCTTCCCTGCTGTCTCCTGCGGGGCCTTGAGTGGTTTACCCAGAGACAGCGGGCGCATCTCAGGCACGGCTGGCCATGTTTCCAGAAGGTGCGACCTGGCACTGTGTTTCCAGATCACATGGTACATGGGGGGAAGGGGGGCGAGTTTGCAAAGCACTCCAGTCTCTGTCACATGGCATCTAAATGTGAAAGTTATTTCTCCTTGTAACTTGCCCAGAAACTTGCATTCAACAAACCTCCAAAGATACACAAGAGATTTTATCGTGTAAAAGTATCCTTTCTTCTCTTATTTTCTCTGTCCATTCCAGAGTTTCTCCTACAGCAGATGCAAGGGGTGCTCCTGTGACCCATTCTTACCTACCTCTGAACTCAGGCCTGCTCGGGAAGGGGAGCCTGATGGCACAGCCTCGCCGACACCCCAGCCCTCTGATCTGAAAGCTGGTGATGAGGGAGGTGCACCCACTCTTATCTGATTCTCATTTCCCCACATTCCAGAAACACCATGCAAGATTCCATTTTAAAGAAATGGAATCTTGCATGGTGTTTCTGGAATGTGGGGAAATTATTAAAGATAATTTGGCTGAAAGTGGCACCACACCTGCCTGACCAGATTTGATCCTCTCCTGGTTTGCTGAAGACCCTCATGTTTTTATTCTTATTTAGAGACAAAGAACTGGGTACAGAGGGTGTGTATGACTTGCCCAAGGCCACTTTATTCAGATACGATTGCATCAGGCCTTGACCCTGGCACCCGCAAGACCTCGCAAAGTTGTGAATAACTGCTAAGGAACGCAAGGGACTTCAGGCCTCAAAAATATGTGTGGAGCCGGGCTCGGTGGCTCAGCCTGTAATCCCGCGCCTTTGGGAGGCTGAGGTGAGCGGATTGCCTGAGCCCGCGGGTTTGAGACCCGCCTGGGCAGCGAGACCTCATCTCCACAATAAATCAAAAAATCAGCCGGGCGTGGTAGCGCATGCCTGTAATTCCGGCTACTCGGAAGGCTGAGGCGGAAGGATCGCCGGAGCCCAGCAGGTCGAGGCTGCGGTGGCCGGATGCGGCCACTGCACTCCAGTCTGGGCGACAGAGTGAGACTCCAACTCAAAAAAAAAAAAATATGTGTGGATACAAAGCTGTGCTGTTTGCAAAACCCAGTCATTTCTCAAGCGTGAGAGGAGTGACAGAGGAAGAGATACAGGAAAATCAGAGAAGAAACAAAAAGCAAAACCTTGTTTTTAAAGAAAATAGACCTTCATCTTTTCCTATTGCTTGGGAATCATTTCCTGGCTGCTAAATTGTTCAGGATATGTCAATGTGGGCATGCATGACTCCATTCACTCATGCATTCAATATTCATCTCTCCTTTCAAAGAAAAGCACTTATGAAGCACCTATGGCACACAGTGCTCTGTGCAGGAGGCTGAATTTCCACAGAGATTTTGGGGAAATAGTCGATGAGCACCTGAATCTTCTTATAGGCACTTAAAGTAACGAAACAGACAAGCACTCCTAGGTTCCCGTGGCACTGACGCAACAGCCAACCCTTAGCTCAGGCGGAGTAGGACACATTCCAAGAACAGAGAATCGAGCTTCTCTGTTGCACGTCTTTTTGTGCACCGTCCGTCACCGCCTTGACAACTCGCGGGGCACGTAGCGAGAAAGCCCACACCACGAGCCTTCCTGGGGGCTCTTAGGTTCTAAGTGGGAATGCCCCCCGTTCAGAGCACGAGCCTGAGACAGTCCGACCCTGGGCTCTCCAGTGTCACAAGACAACATCGAAAGCTTTTCTGTGTTGGACAAACTATTAATCGTGGCGAGGTAGCTCTCTGGGCCTCCGTCAAGGCACAGAAACCAGTTTGCCACGGTCAAGTGTGTGCTCGTGACCGACTTGCCCTGAAGTGTGGGTCAGACTCAAACTGGATGCTCTGATAACCAGAACTATGGGATGGAAATTTTCGAGCTTCTCCTGCCTCTTTGGTCCGGCCTCCATGTGGGGATCCCTGGGTGGTGGAGAGGCTTGGCAGAGCGGTGGCCCAGCCCTCTCAGGGAGGGCTCCAGAGGGGAGCAGCAGCACTCGGAGGAGGAACTGAGGATCCATCCTCCGCGCTGCCGTGCTTCCAACCGCAGGCAGCGGGGAGAAAGGCCCTCAGCTTTGCGCTCCTGCCTCTGGCTCCATTTTGCCCCGGTGATAGGTGACAGGTAGGATGCTTCTCTGAGAGAGAGCTCCAGAATAAGGAGTGCCTCCTGCAGAGATACTTGAGAGGGAGAGAGGAGAAAGGAGTTATGCTCGACCCATAGATACCAAAACATTTAAAAAGCCAATGGGCAAGGCCCCATCTCATTTTAACAATAATAAAAATAATAATAAAGAAACTCCCAAGCTTGGTTTCACCTGTGAGACCCTGACTCAAAAAAAAAAAAGGAAGTGGAGGTTAGACAGAGAAACAGATGGATGGATTTTGAAGACACAGTAGAAAGATGCTGTCTAGGCATCAAGGAGACAGGCCGCGGGAGGAACCACAAACTGTTTACCCTTGCAAGTAAGGGAACATGCCTTAGTCTATTTTGCACTGCAATAAAAAATACCCGAGGTTGGGTGATTTATAAAGAAAAGAGGCTTCTTGAGCTCACGGTGCTGCCTGGCGCTGGCATCTTCTGGCTTCTGGTGCAGCTGCAGGAAGCTTTTACTCATGGCAGGAGGGGAGGGGGGACAGATGTGTTACGTGGCCAGAGAGGGAGCAAGGGAGAGAGAGGTGCCAGGTGCTTTCAATAACCAGCTCTTGCGTGACCTGACAGAGCAAGAACTCACTTCACACCGGGAGGACGGCCCCAAGCCATCCATGAGCGATCCAGTCCCAGGACCCAAGCACCTTCCGCCAGGATCCCTCCAGCACTGGGGACCACATTTCAGCGTGAAGTTTGAGAGGATGGACATCCACACTGCATCAGGACAGAAGACAGCAAGCAGATCACTCCAGAGGGAAGTGCGGGGCAGCAAAGACACGGGCTGGCGTCAACATGTCTCTCCACGAGAGTGGGCATGGAAGGGAGGCAAGGGTGGACAGAGATCTCAGAGGGCCTGGGCAGTGGGTGGCCTGCAGTCCACCTGTGACATGAGTGGCACACAGGGACAGAGCGCCCTGGGCAGGGGAGCCCTCCCAACCCGGATCCATGAGCAGCCCAGGCAGTCGATGACTCTCTTCTCCTGAATCCCGTTCTTGCTTCCTGGCCTCTGGAGCAGCCCTTCTCTGGCAGTCCTCTTGCCGTGTGGATGCCCCCCTCCCATTCTGCTGCAGCTCCCTCCGGTCCCCACGATCTTAAGGTGACACTCTGGAAGGCGGTCTTGATGCTCTCCCCTCGTCTCCCTGGAGTCTCCTTCATTCTTGCAACTTTCAGCACCCTTCACAGCTGATGAACCTCCAGGGGCACAGCCCGCCAGACTTCCCTCCTGAATCCAGATTTCTGCATCCTTTGGCCTAAGCCCATTTCTACTTGAATTTCTTATATGCTCAGGACAAAATCAGTCTTTCTCCCGACTTATGTCTTATCCACCACTGCATATCAATGTCACCACCAATTCAGTGGCTTAAGACAATGCACGTTGATTTTATTTTAGTTGTTTATTTTTTGATTGGGAAAGTAAACATTGTATATATTTGTGGCACGTGATGTTTTCATATATGCATGCATTGTGGAATGGCTAAATCAAGTTATGGAACATACATGTCACCTCCCATACTTTCCTGTTGGCGCACTTGGTGAGAACCCTTAAAATCTCTCTGCAATTTTCAAGTCTACAAGGTCTTGTGGCTAACTATAGTCACCATGTTGCAGAACAGAGCTCGAGTTTATGTCTTCTGTCTCACAGAAACACTGTGTCTTCTGACCAGTTCCTCTCTCGTCTTCCTCCCATCCCTCCAGCCTCTGGACTTTTTGCTTCTTTTTTTTTTTTTT
>NW_007247807.1:451090-457031 GCF_000164805.1 Carlito syrichta | reverse complement strand
TAGAGATGAGGTCTCGCCTGCCCAGGCGGGTCTCGAGCCCCCAGGCTCAGGCCATCCACTCACCTCGACCTTCTTTAAGTTAGACATTTTCAGGTCCCTCATCTAAGTTAGATCACACAGTATGTGTCCGTGTCTGGCTTATTTCACTTGGCATAACATCTTATAGGTTTATCTGTGTTTTCACTAATGACAGGATTATCATTCTTTTTGATGGCTGAATTGTATTCTCTTGTACATCTGTACCAGTTTCTTTGTCCTCACTGGACACTGAGGTTGATGCTGTATCTCGGCTATTGTGAATATGCCGCAGTAAGCGTGGGCTGCAGAAATCTCTTCAACATCTGACCTCAGGCTATCTACCTGGTAGATGGATGGCTGGAGCATGCAGCTATTCTATTTTTACGCTTTTGGGGACGGCCCCATACTGTTTTCTATAATGGCTGCATTAATTTACATGTCTACCAATAGTCACGCACATCATTATCCCTGAACCTCTGTGGTCAGGAGTCTGGGCAGGGATGGGCCGGGCTGTGGTCTCATCTGAGGCTCTGTGGGGGCGGCTCCACTTCCAGGCTCTTTTCTGGGTATGGATGCCAAGAGCTTCCTTTCAGGCTGGGCTGAGGGTTTCACCTGCCGGCCGTCAGCTCATGACAGGCCCTGGGGACTTGCTTTTTGACCCCTCTCTGCGGTGGCTCACAGCGTGGGAGCTTTCTTCGTCAAAGTCGGTCATAGAAAGCTTTCTAACAGGATGAGGTGCAATCCGTGCAGCAAGATGACATATGTGTGAACACCGTTCCTGCCACCTTCTGTTGGGGAAAAGGCGCTACGGGTCCTGTCTTCACAGACAGAGGCGGGGAGAGAAACATGTAGGGTGTGACCCCGGCCTAGAGCCAGAGTCTGACAACATACCTTGGCCGGGAGGCTTCTCAGCAGGTGGGCATGGACCTTCCAGCTGCCCAGGCTGTGTCTCGAGCCTTCTTCTCCACTTATATCCCATCAGCAAATGCTGCTGACACTTTTGGGGGGTGTTCAGCCTCCGGCTCCTCTCGCACCCCTACACTCCTGTTCTGGGTCAAGCCCGGTCCTCTTCCCCCCGACTGGGAGCATCTGACTATCCCCTGGGTTCTGTCTCCCACCTCAAAAGGCTCTCAAGATAGCAGGCAGGAGGCCGAGAATTGTGGGCTGGGAGCAGATTGCCTGGGGAAGCCCTCCAGTGACTTCCCTGTATAAAGTCCTTGCAGAGACATCGCAGGACCTCCTCGGGTGTCCCTCAGGGCCCCCGGGCCCAACCTCTCTCTCCTGGGCTTGCTGGGCTCTACTTGTCTGGGTCACAGGTCATCGTTTAAACTCTCAGCACCCGTGTTGCCTCGGCTGTGTTTCTTTAAGAGACGGTAGGCTGGGCATTGGCTGATTCTGGTCTTTCCCCTCTTCCATCCAGCTAAGCAAAATGGACATTTCAAGTCCAAGGTGATCGCCTCTGTTCCCATCATGGCTACACATCAGAGTGGTCCCTGGCCTCACCAGACCCATATTTGCTTTGCAGTTGGCCTCAGCCATTCACCTGAAAAGCTTCTCCTTATCCTTTAAGGGCCAGGCACGGTGGCTCACACCTGTAATCATAGCACTTTAGGAGGCCATGGCAGGAGGATTGCATGAGGCTAGGAGTTTGAGACCCACCCGGGCAACACAGTGAGACCCCATCTCTACAACATAATTTTTTGAGATAAAGGCTCCTTCGGGTGTGACCATGGCCACATTGTCCAGGGTGTTGACTCTCCTCGTGGATGTTGTCCTCAATCTTCTTTCCTATAGGTGGTGTGCTCTACCAGGCTGAGTTCACCGAGGAACGGCAATTAAACGTGTCGCTATTGTTTTTTGTTTTTTTGTTTTTTTTTGAGTTGGAGTCTCACTCTGTCACCCAGACTGGAGTGAAGTGGCCGCTCCCGGCCACTGCAGCCTCGCCTTCTGGGCTCCGGCGATCCTTCCGCCTCAGCCTTCCAAGTAGCCGGAATTACAGGCGCATGCTACCACGCCCAGCTGATTTTTTGATTTATTGTAGAGATGAGGTCTCACTGCCCAGGCAGGTCTCGAACCTGCGGGCTCAGGCAATCCACTCACCTCAGCCTCCCAAAGGCGCGGGATTACAGGCTGAGCCACCGAGCCCGGCTTGTCGCTATTGTTAATGTGCTTGCATCAGTGCCTGCAAGTGGGAACCCTATTTACCTGCTTAAAAATTAGATTAAAAGAACTGTATCTAGTCCATCTTTGTAAAGAATGTATCCTTGGGGTCCAGCCCAGAGTGGGCAATCGTGAATAATGGCCCAAGGAACAAAGGAACCTGATAAGATACAACGCACAGCAGCGAGAGAGAGAAGTCATTGCATGCTTCATAAAGGCCTGAATTGCAAAATGTGTAAAATGTATTTTGACTACCTTTGGGAGGGGCGGGGGCAAAACCCAAACTAGGCTTTCCTTTACATCTAAGCACCTCTTGGGGTATTTGCTTTCTTTTTGTTCATTAGTTTTCATTTGTAAAAATTAATTTGGACCTTTAAGAAACAGAAACCCTCAGATAAACCGCTATTCAGTAAAAGTCCATTCTGGTTACCGTGATGCGTACGCATCACAACGCATCTTGCTTCTAGTGTCCAAGGCTTGAGGAGGAGCTTATCAAAAAAGATAACTCTGACCTGTGGGGTCCTGAGCCTGCAGATTTGGATGTTTTGATTCTTGTGAAACAATTTCCAGGGAATGAACCTAATTCCAGCTGGTTTTCTTCTGGAATGGACTGCACATTTTGAAGCTATCTCATTCATCACAAGAATATTCAGTTCCTTGAACTTTGCGATCTATTCTATCTTTCTTGGATCTAGGGAAGGTAATTCTCCTTTGCAGAATGACTCCTTGTAATTTTTGGGACTTCCTCATGGAAAACAAGCCCTGAGGGCAAGGCAGGGTGGGGTGGGGGAGGGAAAAAGGGGAAGGGATGGGTGGGGGTGAGACAAACCTGGATAAAGATGCCAATGAGATGGGCTGAGGCGTGGTCTCCAGAACTTTCCACAGAGCCTTTCTCTCCCCAGCAGAAGAGAATTGGCAGAGTCTGGTCAGATAGCGCGCCCAGGAGGGTCCTGAGCGGCTGTTTGCTCACAGGCAGGTGTTAATGGGGCTTCTAAGGTGACCCACAACCTTGTTTACCACATCCCTTTGCTTATCTCATTATTTCTGCAGGCCAGGCCTTGCTGGAATTATCACAATTTGTAAGTTAGTGGGATCTGAAGTAATAAGGCTTTTTGGTGTCTTTAATTATTCGTAGGGATGGAAGGATAATTCCCTCATTTAGGGGAAGACAAAGGGAATTAATTAAACACACAAAAGGAGACACAGAGGTCAGATACCGGGAAGGATTTCCTGTCTGCGTGCGTGGTTTTCCATTGAAAACTGCACAGAGGAGGTGAGTCACGATCTGCAGAAGTCTTTGAAAATAAGTACCTGTATTTGTCTGGCCTTGTAGGTTTTTGTGTCCTGTGGACACAGGTTATGGAAAACCTCCAAGGACCCTGAGCTGCTCCCTGTTTGTTATTTCATTACCATCATTTTCTAAAGAGAGGGGCAGTGAGATTGTGTTGTCATTATCTAAGGCCAAGACGGGACACAGCAGCAGGTTCCTCTCTAACTGAGTGGCTACCAATAAATATTCTGAGAGTTATCAACTGCTTTACATTAAATTTGCTTTGAAAACAAAACTCTAAACATGCTTTCCTGTGGGAGTTCAGATTTCCTCCCCATCTTCGGATGGACTTTTAGGAGTACATTTGTCATTACGAAATCGCTGCGTCTCAAGAAAAAGTCTTGACTTTCTGGGCACGTGAGGATGGGTTAGGTCTTTGGCGACCACTCCCATCTGCCTGGTTCCTGGGCCCGTCCTGTCTGAGCAGCCCTGTGGGCTGTTGGACATCATATGAAGAAAGTTGATGATGCGGTCTATACATAAACATCTTAACATCACACCCCTTTTTACAAAAGAAAGAGTAAACCTTCCGGCTGCCCCCGCTGTCTCCTGCCTCAGTCCCCTTCTGCCCCACACTGGGATCAGGAATTTTTGTTGCGACCATTTTTTATCTCATCTAATTTCATGTCTCTGAATTCTCAGGAATTTCTTGAATTTCTGTCTCTAGCCCTCGCCTCTCTCCCACCACTTTTATCCAATCGCCAAATGCAAGTCCTCTCGATGACCGTGGGCACCTCACACTTACCGTGTCCCAAACAGAGGTCCGTGTCCTCCTCTCAGTCCTCCCATTTCAGCGACTGCATCAGGATCTGCAGTCACTGATGCGAAAGGCCCTCGTCGGAAGGAACGTGCTTCCCAAACCTGTCCCAAGGCCCGCCACCTCCGCGGTCTTTCCTGCCATCAACCCAGCGCCCTCGCCTGAAGCACTGGTGGCTTCTGACATGGCCCCTCTGCTCTCCCCTGTGCTGTTCTGCCGACAGTAGTGAGAATCTCAGTCGGAGAGGACCGCCCCTTTGCCTAGCCTTCCAAGGGCTTCTGCCTACCTGGACCCACTTGGGGGTTCCCTCACCACCACCCTCTGCTGGCCTAGCTCTCACACTACGCTGTCCACACCAGGCTCCTCGAAGTTTCTCAGCTGGCTCCAGCCTGTTCCTGCTCCACCGCTGGGAGGAAGGGTTGGCCTTCCTGAAATGCGGATTCCACATCTGCGCGTGGTGCCTCCCTTTCCCGTCTCCGTGTCCTCAGGGAGGCCCTTCCCGGCCACGTGATCTCACCATCGCATCGCTCTGCCTTCTTCTCACCACGCCAGCTCTTCCTTTCTGACGTGAAAGGTTTTATTTCTGCAGCGTCCCTCTTTGTTCCCTCGATGCAAGCTTCATCAGATCAGAGGCTTTGCTTGTTCAATTCAGCAGTGAAGCCCTAGTGTCCAGAAAACGCATCTGATACATTGTAGGGGCTTAGTGAAAGTGTGGCGAAAGAAAAAACAAATTTGTGGTGCCTTCTTCAGCTGAACATAGGAGAGAAAGTCTTCACTGAGTTCTGTTTTTGTCTGAGGAACATTCAACCCCTAGTAGCTCCACCATCCCTTCCCTTCCCTTCCCTTCCCTTCTCTTCTCTTCTCTTCTTTTCATCTCTCTCTTCTATTTCTCTCACTGTCTCCCATCTCTGTCTCACCATCTCACTGTCTCCTATCTCTTCTCTCTCTCCCCTATCTCTCTCACTCCTTCCTCTCTCTCTTCTCCCTGTCTCTCCTATCTCTCTCCCCTTTTCTTTCTCCATATATGTGGCTATACACACACACACACGCACGTATGTGTGTGTGTGTGTGTGTGTGTGTGTGTGTGTGTGTGTGTGTGTATGTATATAGAGAGAGATCAATATATCAGGGAAGAGTAAAATAGTATTTAAATTGGAAAAACAAATCTTAGTGGCATACTGGTTTAATAAAAACATTCCATATTAAAAAGTATTACTTTTTGTTTTTTGAAAGATCACTCTGGAAAGTCACAGCCTACTCAAAATAGTTTTGGGGGTGAAATTCTCTAGATTTTAGCTTCTAGTCACTGTTCAAAATCTTCCAGATGATAAAAGAGGAAAGCATACTCAAAGGAATGGTCTAGGACCTTTGGACATATTCCTAGAAACCCTAAAAAAGACTATTTATTAAAATGTAACACAATCATAATTCTATATCTAAAACGAAACCCTGTATCCTTATAATTTAAAAGCGGCAATAGGCTAGGCTTCCTGACTCAGCCTGTAATCCCAGCACTTTGGGAGGCCAAGGCAAGCGGATTGCCTGTAGGTTCGAGACCAGCCCAGGCAACTTGGCAAGACCTCATTTCTACAATAAATCAAAAATTAGCTGGGTGTGGTAGCGCACGCCTGTAGTTCCAGCTACTTGGAAGGCTGAGACAGAAGGATCGCCGGAGT
>NW_007247807.1:405733-451070 GCF_000164805.1 Carlito syrichta | reverse complement strand
TGTGTGTGTGTGTGTGTGTGTGTGTGTGTGTGTGTGTGTGTGTGTATGTTTATATTTGTGATGACTTTCTATGCGGGGTTGGAGCACTCGGTAGTTAAGACTGCAATCTTTCAATCAATGTCCCGATCTCATGTGTAAACGCATGAGAAAAGAAACAATCTAGAAATAAGGACAGGTCAGAGAGAGAAGGAAGGGCTACAAGAGAAAAAAAATGGGGACAGAAAACACTTGCTTTTCAAAGAGCAAAGAGTGAAACTTGGCTGCCTGGTTCATTTCGTCTCCTTTCCTTTCTGAAAAATTTTCCAGAAACCATGGGATTTCAAAGTCATGTTCTGTGCTTGGAAACTCTGAATGATATAAATAATTCTCAGTAGGAAATAAAATGACTGATATACACACATAGGAAAGAAATGTTCTTGGATTGTTAGTTTGAGAAGTTTTCCAGACCAGCCCCGCTTCTTGGCACGAGAGCATATAATCAGAATTCCCAGGGGCTGACTCAGGCCAGTCAGGGAAAAAACAAGGGCACTGCAACCTCTTCTCACATGGCCCAAACATGCAGCGATCTCAGAGGTTGGCCATGGCAGTAGCGAAGGGAAACGATCCACACATAACACTTGCCACAAAGGTACGGGGGTGGGGCGGATTGCAGCAGGGAGTATTCCAACATGATAAGGTCAGCCAGAAAAATGGAAAACAATGACCCCATCACAGTGCGATTCAGGGCTCTCCACAGAGACCCTTCTGCTCACCGTGGAAATGTTGCTTCTCCTACAGCCCAGAAAGCATAGATGAGATGGTAACACAATGGACAGCCATGTTCCACGTCCGTGAGCTCCTCTTGCAATTCAAGGGTTCCTCTTTCTGGCAGAATGCTCCACTTAATAAAAGCTTCCCTTGGAAATTTTGAGGTTAGAGTGAGAAGAAAATGCCGGCTGGGGAAATGACAGATGGGGGGCTCTTTGCAGATCTTGCCACCTTGTGGAGGTGACACTGCAGAGCGTGACACACACTGCTGTGCCCTCATGGCTGGGTGTAGAGGGTGTGGAGAGCTGAGTCATCTCCCAGTGTCAGGCAGCATCTGGGCGTAGATCATGAGAGCAATCTTGTTTGTGCCAGCCTGTTGCCATTGGCTACTTCTTTTTGCGAATGCATTATTTTGTGGACCTTATCACCACTTAGTTTCATTCACACATAGTATTTAGGCTCCCAGAATGTAAAAGCAAATAGATATTAGCCAAGCCTTGGTGACTGGCCCTACTTTGGGAAACAGAGAAGCAGCAGATAAAGGGAAATCTTACTTAAGAGTAGCCAGGTTACAGATACCTGCTTTACTTCCTGTCCTTGCAGTCCGATGTCTATCCAGAGTAGATTCAACTTATGGCCTTAAGCACTCTTGTAGACTCAGAGCTCGCCTATACACCCAGAGCTCATCTGTAGATTCAGATCTTACCTGCAAACTCAGAGCTCACCTGAAGACTCAAAGCTCACCTGTAGAAGCAGAGCTCACCTGTAGACTCAATTCACCTGTAGACCCAGCGCTCACCTGTAGACTCAGAGGTCTCCCATGGACTTGGAGCTCACCTGTGGACTCAGAACTCACCTGTAGACTCAAAGATCTAATGTAGACTCAGAGCTTTCTTGTAGATCCAGAGCTTACCTACAGACTTGCAGCACACCCGTAGACCCAGAGGTCACCTATACACCCAGAGCTCATCTGTAGATTCAGAGCTTACCTGTAAACTCAGAGCTTACCTGTAGACTCAAAGCTCAACTATAGATTCAGAGTTCACCTGTAAGCTCAACTCACCTGTAGACCCAGAGCTCACCTGTAGACTCAGATACCTCCCATGGACTCAGAGCTCACCTGTGGACTCAGAACTCACCTGTAGACTCAGAGATCTAATGTAGACTCAGAGCTCACTTGTAGATTCAGTGCTTGCCTGTAGACTTGCAGCACACCAGTAGATCCAGAGCTCACCTGTAGATTCAGAGCTCACCTGTAGACTCATATAGGTTGGAAGTATCTTTGTGCTTCACAAGTCTTTTTTCTTTAGTTTCTTCGAGGCTGTAGTAAGAAATAAAATGGTGCCAGGAAGCCCACAGATTGTTTAACTGGCCTTAGACTGAAATAATTCCTTCTGAGGGGCCCTTTTCTTAGAACCCCACCATAGCCAATCCAGTAAATGCCAGGGAAGAAGGTCAATGTGCTAGTGAAACAATGGCTAGTCAATTTTAATCATGCAACAGGGCTAGATAATAGGGCAGGAGTTACAAAAAAAAAGGTTAAGATTTGGACTTTGACCTAAGTGAAGGAACTCTTGAATGCCAACTTGGAGCACTTTAATCTTATGCTGGAAGTCAGGGTGATTCATAGAAAGATTCCAAAAAAGGGGAATGAGGTAAACAAACCTTTGGCAGTTAACTAATTAGCTAAGATGGGAAATTGGAAGTCCAGAGCTGACTTGTGGCAGTCCAAGGTCATGATGACGGCTTGAATTAGAGCAAGAGCAGGGAATAGGAATGGTACAATGAACTGATGGACAGTGCTCTAATTAGTATATTTGGTAAAAGAGGGAATGAATGTGGCCGCCCAGAGATGTCAACCTTGGCAGCTCAGTCGCTGATGACGTTATTAGCCACATGAGGCAAGGCCTGGCCGAAACCGACTGGAAGGGACAGTTTGCACGCGTCCCATGTGACATGCCTATGGAATCCCATCTGGCCACCTCCTGCAGGCAGATGAGAAGATGGTCTGGATTTCAGAAGAGCCATTGTGGCCAGCAGGCTAGATGATCCCCAGAGCCTTGGAAGTTGCTGAGAACGTTCAAGAAAGACTGGAAAAGACAGAGAGGGTGAACTTGGGAAATGCATGCCTTTAGGGGGCCGGGGAGGAAGACCGGGGTCCAGAGAGGCCGACGGTCCACGAGGCCAGGGGAGCCAAGGGAAAGCGGAGGGCGGAAGGCCACGCGTGGGAACGTCTCGGGAGCGTGGCGGGAGCTCGGCGCCATGGGGGAGGCAGAGAGAAGGGGGCTGGGCACGGAGGGTGAGGCTGGCAGGGCCAAGGGGGAGAGGGAGCGTGAGGGAGAGGGTGGCGGGACGCGGGTTCACACTTGCGATGGGTCGCAGGGAAGGAAGTGTCGGGGCAGGAGGCTGAATAAACACACACTCACTCAGACACTCGCAGACACACTCACAGACACACTCAAACTCACACACTCACTCACATACACACACACACTCACACACACACACTCATACCCTCACACACATGCCCATACACATGCTAACACACCCACTTACACATGTACTCACACACCACACTCACACTTTAACACGCTTATGCACACAATCATATGTTCACACATGCACTCACACACATGCTCACACACACACACTAACACATATACTCACACACACTCACACACATTCACCCCGACACACACTCACCTACACACACTCACGCTCCCACACTCACTCACACACACACACTCGGCAGTTTTACACTCAGGTGTAAAACCTCGGTCCTCTCACCCACCTAGAAAGACATCTCAGAAGCCGAACTGAGGATGGTGCTTACGACGCACAGAGTGTGGTGCCGGGCAGGTGGCAAGTTACAAATCCCAGTTTCTGTTTTATTCATTTTCCGCACTTTAAGTTTCTATTCTTACTCATTAGTAAGATTAGCAATATGAAAGTAGGTGTGGTGCTGGAGGAAAGGGGAAGACGCGAGCAAAGGAAAGACGGGCGATGCCGTGGGTCTGCGGTGTCTGTGGGGTGAAGGCCCCACGTGAGGGTTGAAACACTCAGTTCTTAATTTGGAAAGGAATGAATCTGTGTGTGTGTGTGTGTGTGTGTGTGTGTGTGTGTGTGTGTGTGTGTTTAATGCCATCATTTAGGGATAAGGTCGATTTGGATAAAACAGAAAATGGAGAAATGCTCGTTTGCAAAATTTAGAAGAAAACATAACTGCAGCAGAAACCCCAAAAGGGGCACTATTTTCCGGGCAAACCGCTCTTTTATTTAAAGCACAGCCTGAGATTTTGTTTGGTTGATATTTGGGGCACTGCAATCGTAGAAATGTACACTGTGCCACAAAATTTAACTTATGTAAAATACAATCGTGATATGTAGACACAGATGATCATCCTGGTGATGAATTGTGTCAAACAAAGCAATCAGAGAGGACCCAGCAGTTGAGTGACTGTAACGTCTTGTCTTGGTCTCGCTCTGGAGACATTTTCATGACGATCTAGTGTTAATCCCATAAGAACTGTGTCTGACCTAGTTTCTCTCAGCTCTTGTGTGCCGGGGATCACGGCTCCGACATTAGCGAGAAGCAGCAGTTCTGTTTCCAGACCTGGTGTCACGCAGGTGTCCTCAGTGGATTCTTGGTTTGTGTAAGCATGAATGCACACGTGTGTGTGTGTGTGCACATGCATGTGTGAGGGGTGAGGTTTGTATATGAGCATGAGTGTGTGCATATGCATGGGTCTGTGTGTGGCAGGCGTGTATGTGGTCTCTGTGCGTTCACATGTGCGTATGTGCACATGTGTGGCTTGAATGTGTATGTGCATTTGCCTGCATGCTGTGCATAGGTATGGTGTATACAAATATACGCATGCATGTGGTGTGCACCTATGTGTGGTGTGCATGTATGTAGTGTTTACATGCATGTGTCTGCATGCCATGCGCATGTGTGGTGTATACACACACGTGTCTGCATGATATACATATGTGTATGTGGTGTGTACATGACTGTGTCTACAAGCTGTGCATAAGCATCCGCATAGTGTGCATGTGTAGCGTATGCATGCATGTGCCTGCATGCCATGCACGTGTGTAGCATGTATACACAAGTGCCTGCATGTGTGTATGTGGTGTGCATAGGCATGTGTCTGTATGGTGCGCACACATGTGGCATGTACATGCATGTCTGCATGCTATGCATATTTATGGTGTACACATGCATGTTTGCATGGTATGCACATGTGTGTGACGTGTGCATGCATATGTCTGCATGGTGTGCATATGTATATGTGGTGTGTACATGATTGTGTCTGCATGCTATGCAGGTGTGTGGTGTGGACACAAACATGTCTACATGGCATACATATGTGCAAGTGGTATGCACAAGCATGTGTCTGCATGTTGTGCATATCTGTGGTGAGTGCACACATATGTCTGTGTGGTGTACACATGTGTATGCAATGTGTACATGCATGTACCTGTAGGCTGTGCATATGTGGTGTATGTGGTGTGCCCCTGTGTGCATCTGGATGTGGTGCATATGTATATATACTGTATGTGTCTGCATGTTGTGTGAACACACGCATGTATGCGCATGCTTGGTGAGTGCCAACGGCAAGTTTTAATTCCAGAGGTCAGCTTCTCCTGATTGCAGTGGAGCCAGCGCCACGCAGCTATGCTCACACGAGTGAATTCATCAGTGTGTTTTCCTGAGCGCTCTCCCGGCCCGAGCCTTTCTCCTTGGCTAAGCACGGCAGCGACTCGACCCGGGCTGCTTTTTAATCGCATTTGAAGTGGGGCGATGAAGTAGGACACAGACCTCAGGCTGGGCACGTGTGCTCCCACACCTCATGCGTGATCGCTCGGGGCGGGGTGCACGCTTTCCAGAGAAACTTCAGGCAGTGCTTGCACGCCTGGTGGTGGACAGGCAGCCTGAAGGAACAGGCAGGCCTAGTTCAGAAGGCAGTTGGCAAAAATGTATTTCGGGAGGTTATTTTTGTCTCTGCCTCAGCTTCCCATGTGAATCAAGGTGTCCCTAAAATAACTGAGTCTGTGAGCCGCGTGTGCTTCAGAGAGAATTTTCTTGTCTTGGAACAGAAAGTGCTAGTGGTTCCCATCAAGGTAACATCATAGCTAAGAATTTTTCGCATTGACTTTTTATTGAGATACAGCTCAGTGCAAAATGTGCATTTGTCAGGCATTCTCGTGTATTGTAAATTCCTTAGCCTAAAATTATAATGCTTTTACCTTATAATTTTTGGGACTCTTTTTTTTTTTTTTGAGTTGGAGTCTCACTCTGTCGCCCAGACTGGAGTGCAGTGGCCGCTCCCGGCCACCGCAGCCTCGCCTGCTGGGCTCCGGCGATCCTTCCGCCTCAGCCTTCCGAGTAGCACAATTCCTTCTAAAAAAATATACATTTTCATGTATAGAGCAAAGGATTTTTGCTTCTTAGGAGATCTGTGATGAAATGGCATTTCAACTAGTATATAACCTTTTGAAGAAAGACAGAAAAAATATTCAGCTCTTTGGAAGGTGTGACCAGGACCCACAACAGAAACTGAAGGCAAGGGCTCCCCAGTGGACCCCTGAATTCATGTGCGACACCCACCACGATATGTATCAAGTGTTCTCTATATTGTATGCATTACATATGTATATAAGATATACCCACACATACACACATACCTATGATAAAGTTTAAGTTGTAAATTAGGCACAGTAAGGGCTTAACAACAATAACTAGTAATACAATAAAAACATTCATCGAATGAAATTATGATTTTTTGCTATAATTATACCCCTATTAATACTATGAAAATATTTAAGACTTTCTTATTCAACAAATACATCGTTGTAACAACCAGTTGCTGAGCATGAGCTAAATGCTGGGTGTCCACACAAAGCAAGACAGGTGCTCAGCCGTGTCAGGATCTTGGAGAGGAACAGTCTAGTCAGGACCACAGACCCTGCCTCTGACTCAGAAGGGCATTTTTTCTTCATGTATTTTAGACAAACACCCTAGAGAAAGAACTAGAAATCCATGGAAATCCTTGGCTCTGATAGACACATTCTCTACACTTGCAAAGACTGTTTGCTACTCAACGCATGGACTTTGATTAAAACACTGCTACTGCATGTGGTGGCTCATGCCTGTAATCCCAGCACTTTGGGAGGTGGAGGTCAGAGGATTACCTGAGCTCAAGGGTTTGAGACCAGCCTGGGCAACATGGCAGTGAGACCCCATCCCTACAATAAATCAAAAAATAAGCCGTGCATGGTAGCCCACGCCTGCAGTTCCGGCTACTTGGGAGGCTGAGATGGAAGGCTTGCTTGAGCCCAGCAGGTCGAGGCTGTGGTGGCCGTGAGCATGCCGCTGCACTTCAGCCTGGACAACCGAGTGAGACTTCGGCTCAAAAAGCAAACAAACAAAAGCAGTGCCTACCTTGGCAATAGGGAAATAAAAACCCACTATGCCACCCTTGAAGCAAGCCCCAGCAAGAGAGTTACATCACACAAGAGTGTTTCCTAGTGCCAGGGAAGGAAAGACACGCAATCTTTCAAAGTTATCTCATAAGAGCAAACTAAATCATACATCAGGCACACACGAGGGCAGAAGAATGCAGTGGGATCCAGTCCGAGAAGGCCGCCCCTCTCTGCCCGTTGCTTTCCGTTCTTCCGGAACGCAGCGCGATTCTCAGTCCTCACCAGGACGGCATCTTTCTCCCATCATCTGTGGAGTCAGCGTCTGCAGATGCCAGCGGGGCCCAAAGTCCCGGACGCCGAATCAGGCGCTGCAGAATCCCAGCGTTGGCTCTGTGGCAACGGCTGCAGCTTCCAGACACATCCATATCCCATGTGGGACATCATTTAGCCCAACTGGGGCTCATCGGCTCATCCACTGGTAGCAATTTTTTCCAAAATAAAAATGGGAGGCGAGGTTAGGGGAATATAAAGTTCAGCGTCAATATGAGTTAGCCAGGGAAATTAAAGTATGGGACAGGAAATAGCGAAGGTTCGCCTGAAATGATCCACCATTGCATGGACTAAGACAGCAGCAATATACCCTCAGAAGAGGCTAGGAATTAAGACAGAGTCCTAGGGTTTTAAAGACACTCACAGTGTCATTTGCTTCTGGGTCTCCAACATGCTGCTTAGGAAGACAGCCGCCCGGTCCTCTCCCAGGTATGCTTTATCAGAAACCTGCGTCTCAGGAGGCTGCCCAGGTGATCTAGGTGTGGGCAGTTGCCTGGGGGCCTCTTGGTCTTGACCCTGGACACTCACACGCTTCACCTGCTTGAAAGGCAAACAGCAGCAGGAGGTAGTTTCCATGCTATGATTGTGGCTCTTGTCAACAAAGGGTTTAAACAGCTGAGGTTTTTTCCTCCTCCATTTTTACCGGTCCCGGTCCACAACACAGATAGGCTTTGGGGTCCTGCATTATTTCTTCCCAAGTTAAGTCAGCTCTCAGAGTTCATTTTAACTGGTTTGACTGTTATAAATTTATGTGTGTGCATGGGTGCGTGTGTGAATGAGTATGTTTGGTTGGGAACAATAAAAACGGGGAGAAAGTCCTCTGAGGCTTTTGTGAAGAAGAAAAAGACTTGCAGTCAATGGCAGGAGGAAAATGATAACTTTCCGTGCATTTTGTTCAGCAATTGGACATCTTGGAAGATTTTGAACTAGAGGAAAAGACCATAGGACGGGGTTAAGCTATACCCATTTAACAAGTTGAAAGAAGTCCCTATGGAATAGTCTTCTAGCTCAGAGGGCAGGTACGACCTCATTCTTCCTCCAAAGGCCCAAGAGAACCAAAGGTTCAGCTCAGAACGTAGCCTACCAGACAAGGTCTGAGTGTGTTTTCATGAGCTCTGGTCTCAAAATTGTAGATGGGGCAACAAACTCCACAATGACAATAACATGGGTTTGCACTTTCTCTTCTCGTCACAGAGCCAAGCTTAAGAACTGGGGTCAGACGGAAATACTAAGGTTCAAGTCCCAGCTCGGCCTGGGGTCTAACCAGGACACTGGTTGGAAGTGACAGAAATCCAGCTCAGGCTAGCTTCAAGGAAACCGGGAATTCATTCCCACAGGACTGGGAAGTCTAGGAACAGAGCTGGCCTGGCTATTTTGGGAAAAGAGAGTGCAGAGCCTCGTCCCTCCCTCTTGTGTCATGTGGTTTTATTCTTCCTAGAGGCAGGCAGAGGTGAGCTAACTGCAGGCTTTGGGGAAAGGCCTGGGTTGCAGGCAAATGCAGGTTTATTTCATCTCAGCCTGACAACTCCTTAAGGCAGAGCACATACGTTTCTCGGGGGCCGTGGAAAATCCTGGGAAGGCCTCTGCTTGGCGAGATTGAGGTCACTTGCCCTGGATCTCTGAACCAATCACTATGGCCAGAAGGAAGCCATGATTGGCCAGTCCCTAGCTACATGCCCCCCGCCCTCTGTGGCTGGGGTGGTGATCGGGTGTACTTGAGCCAGAAGCCCTTTGAAGATAGGAAGAGTCGAGTTTCTGAGCATTAGCAGAAGAAAAGGGGAAGGAGCACCAGTCAGATACAAGTAACCATTATTGTCTCTCACTTGGAAAATTAATTAATTTCTCTAAATCACATAGGGATGCTATAAGAATTAAATGAGATAAATTGTATAAGGCCCTTAGCACGTAGTAGATACTTAAAACGTAGCTATTATTATTGCCACCCAGGCTTTGTCTTGGGAATTTAGAAACCATGCAATTCTATGAGCTTAATTTCAGTTCCGTCATTTTACGCGACGTGTCGGGGACGTGACTAATATCTACCTTGCAAACCAACTGGGCTACACCTGCCAATTGTCCCACAGAATTGTTATGTATCATAAGCAGACCATTGAATATTAAACCTGGAAAGGTCCTCTGCTTCCATCTTATTTGGCAGACAAAGGTGCAGGTCAGAGAGCAGGAGAGCAGGACAAGGAGCCCACAGCATGGTTAGAGGTGCGTGCGGCCCCAGAGTCAGGCGTCCTCAAGCAGCTTTGTTGGCGCCTGTCTGATCCCAGGGAAGCCTCATAGCTGCGTGGCCAGAGCAGGAGCGAAGACACTCAGAGGTGCCACAAGGCAACCACCCAAGTCATTTCGCAAATGCGACCTCATTCCAGATGCTGAGTGTCACCAAGCGGGCCAGAGAGGAAACACGCCTGCAGGGTCTAAGGCTTCCGCAGCTGCTGGGCTCAGCCAAATCCCTTTCACACTCAGGTCAATGTCTTCATGTGATGGCCTCCCCCATCTGCTGCATGTCCCTCTGGGGCTCAGACTCTGCAGAGCCAGGGTGAGCAGTTCCACAGGGTGACACCTCAAATGGATTAAGTACCTTCATTTGCATTTGATATTCTCCCTGGGACCCCCTCAGAGGGCTCCATCTACCCTGCACTCTTGGCTTCCCTCACTCCTGTGGCAAAAGAAAGTCAAAGCCACCTGTTCTCTTTGTTTCTACTAGCCTCTTCCTCCTTTAAATCAGACCCCCTTCTGAATTCCCTTCGGATCAATACAAACCACATGCTAAAGATATGTGTTGGGTAGCAAAGGACCCTGTAGGAGCCTCGGGGACACAGACAAGAACACTGACCTAAGTGGCTCCACACATCTGTTACAGGCAGGCCACCCTCCAAATGCAAGACTGGACCCAGCATGCCTCTTGAATTACCTTCGCCTATTCAGGGTCACTCTGCAGGTCACCAGGCACGGCGTGGCAGCTGCTCTCGGACCCGAGGTTCCCCAGCAGTGGAATCATACAAGTCCCGATACCGGAAGGCGCCCAGACCAGTCGACCCCAGTGCCAGATCCCGAGCTGCCCAGGCAGTTCCCTCGTGCCCCCAGTCAGGGAGCCTCTGTCTTGGATGCTCTCACGTACTCCAAGGCGGTGATGCAAAAGCAGTTTGCTCTGCTCTTCCTCCTCCAGCTCCGCGGTTCTCAAACTTGGGCGCATGTGAGCTTCCCCGGGAGCCCTGTTTAAGCAGATTCCTGGGCCCCAACCCAGAGCTCAGATTCCAGGGGCCTGGGAATGTGGAGAAAGTTCTCAGGAAATGGGGGCATCTGGTCTGGGATGGTATCTTAGGGAACCTCGTCTCTGGCGGGTCCCTTTTTTCAATGTGGCCACATTAGAACCTGGGAGGAAAGGGCCCAGGTAGGAAACAGAGGTGAATTGGGTTCTGAATTTTGCTTGGTTCCCTTAAACATATATTAGCAGTTGTTGTGTTAAAGTGAGAGCTGTGGTCTTGGCTAAAGCAGAGTGTTTATTTGAGAATACCCTTCATTATTTTCATGGGTTTTAGAATTCAGACTCAGAGCTCCCTGAGTCTGAATCTTGGTTCTAGAACTCACTAGCTGGGTAACTATGGGAAAATTAAACATTTCCTTGCCTCTTAGATCTCAATCTCAAATTTATAGACCAGGAATAATAATACTCCTGGAGACATCATTCCATAGAAGCCAATGAGATGAATTGAGCACGGAGGAGGTCCTTGGGGCAGGTGGTGGCAGAGCTTTTTCTTCATCAATGGAGGAAAGACCCTCAGGCTTCTACAGGACACAGGAGGGTGGGCCGTGCCCCACGGGGGGGCACTGCTGAATCTGAAGGACCACAGAGAGGTCATTTGAGGCTCAACCTGGAAGGCTTTGCTGGATGTTCAAGGTCAGAGAAGAGATTTCCAGTCAGAGGCACCAAAGCACTTGGAGATTCATGGTATTCTTAATAAATACTACATATTTAAAAATAGTGAATATACAAAAAGTGAAAAGAAGGACGATATGGTCCAGATAATTGAGGCAGGTGCTCGATTCTCATGAGGCCAGGCAGACAGGTCTGAGCCACTTTGGGATGGGTCTTCCGTGGAATTCTGGGAATTTGGACTTCATTCTCCTTGCGATTAGAAACCCTCAAGGGTGTAGCTTGGTCAAAATTGGTTTTTTGCAGTGTTCTTGGATGATGCTTGACTTTGAGATTGTTTTTCAAGGTCTGTATATCAACAACACCAGGTCTTTGCAAGAAGAGCTCCCCATCCGAATGGGTTACCTGAACTTTGTTTACTTGAGTTCACAGTTTCGTTGTTTTTCAGAAGTCCTCTTGTCATGGTCACTGCACGATTTATTAAGAATCTACTGATCTTTTCCCTCAAAGAGTGTAGTTTTTCTCTTTCCATCAGAGCAGAATGCAACAGTAACATCTGGTGGGGACAAGAATTTGTTCTACCCCGTGGAGATTAAACATCTATAGCCAGAGGTGGGAGAATCACCAATTATGGTGACCACAGGTAGAACCAGGGCCCAGGTGAATCGAGTGACTCACTGTCTAGATGTTTCCTGCTGGCTGGGAAATCTGGAGTCAGATACATTTAGAGTAAGTCTCTTCACTGTCACTCACAGGCTGTGTGATGTGAGACAGACCACTTAAGCACTCTGAGCCTCAGCTTCCCTTGATGAAAACTGTCACATAATGCCCAGGTGAGAAGGCTGTTGTGAAATTAAGTTTGTCCTGTGCTGGGAGTATAACAGGATCTCAAGAGAGAGTGCTCACTGTTAATAAGGCTCATGTTTCTAGCAGCGATGCCACCCGTTGGGTATTGGGTCCAAGAGGGTCTCCTGGTACAGAGCAGGTGAACTTGAGAGGAGCTACAGCAAGGCATCTCCCGTCGTGGAAAACCTCTGCTGCTTTGTGAGACAGCAAGCCTGGTCTTCGGGGAACACAACTCGAGGCAGCTTCCCCGTGGGTTGGGGGAAAGGGTGGGCTGTGGCCATGCACACGTTGGTGGAGGCTGCTGGCCGCTGCCGGGGTGCCGTCGTGCAGGGGGATTTCACGCTCGGGGGCAACCGGGGGTCTTGGAGGAAACTCAAAAGGGATGAGGAGACAAAGGAAGCAAGGTGCATGGGGGTGTCCCAGAGGAAGGGTCTCTATCACGCGCCGGCTGGGGCTCCCTCAAGGCCTGGCCACATTCCACTTCTGGGCTGTTTCTCTGGACCTGTGGATGCACAGATGCACACAGGGTCTGTGGGTCCCGGGAACGGGAAAGAGGAGTGACCCTCCACATGGAATCCTTCCATCCGGGCAGCTGGCGCCTGCCTACTCCCTCTGCTCCCCATCTGGCTGCGGTGGGATCAGCCCCATTGCAGCTAAATGCTTCTATTTTGATCTGACACGTGGTGTATTTTTATGCACTTACAATGTTGACGGGGAGACAGAATTTATGGAGGTGGGCGAGGTTAGGGTGCTTATCTCAGAGTGGACATTGGTGACTTATATTGCACTGCGGGTTGCATTATTGACTCTGCTTCAGGAAAGAAAGAAGTCAGCGAGTAATTTCACTCTTGAGCCTTTTATGCACAAATTTTTTTCCCTCCAGTGGGTCTCTAAACACCTTGCAGTTTTTATATACTTCCTAAAAGGAATTCTGACTGTTCCTATTTTCACCAAAACGATCTAAATGCTGCTGAGAGGCGTGGCCAAAAGCATTTGGAAAAAATAATTGTAATTAATAGAAAATGCCACCTTCACAAGTAAAAGGTTCACAATGAAGCGCGTGATGTTACATGACTTTCACCACTATGCTTTTGACCCCAGGGACATTTTGACATAACCTAAAAAGATATCATTAAGCTTCCAGCTATTTTTATTCCAAGCGATGTGCTCCACAAAAAGCCGCCCAGCCTCCAGGGCACTGGCCCTTCCTAAAACTCCTGAATCCGGTGGAAGGAAAGGTCAGAGAGGGAATAAGGAATCTGGGTTGCCTTGCCGGTGGCATGTTTTGTGTTTTCATTTTGTGTGCAGGTGGAAGACATGGCAGCATTCCCAAGAGCCCTCAAAACCGGTCCTGCAAGAAAGCAGTGACGTCAACTCATTGTGGTATGACAACCTGTCTCACCATGACTCAAGCTGCCTCTCTGGACTTGGGAAGGCCTTCGTGTGTAGGGAGGAGAGAAGAGAGGAGAGAAGAAGCTGGACCGTCCACCCATCATGGACTCTGTACCCTTCATGCTCAGACCTCCCTCTGCCTTGTCATTCGAGGGGGTCAGCTGAAGCTGTCTTCTGGGGACGGGTCTGACTTTGGAAGCACAGAGATGTCTAACTACCGCTATGACACAGACTGCTTCATTTTCCTCATGACTAAAGTAGAAAGAATAACTATTTTGCCATCGTGTTAACTAGTTCCTCCTTGGGGCTGATTTGTGCAGACACGTGGCTTGGCACACTGGAGATTGTCAACAAGGATCGGTTGATGGAATAACCCACTTTGAATCGGTGAACACAGTCAGAGGCTGGGAGATGACTTCAAGGGCCGGTCTCGTTCCCACCTCCCAGTAGCTCCCCCTTCTTGGCAGTGAAGAAACCAAGATCCTCCATGTTCAATACTTGTTTAAATCAGTGACAGAAATTAAACCGGGACTAAGATCTCACAGACAAACACGCCTATGCCCAGTAAAACCAAAACCTCAGGTACACAGAAATAGGAATTGGGACATGTAAGAGCGAAGATGAACATCTGTCTTCCTGAAATTGCACATTAACTGGGCTCCTGCATTTTGTCTGAAAGCCCTGCTTTGGACTCAAGTCCTGGGCTCTTTCCAGGTCACCGTGCTTGTCTGGGAAAGGGGGCAGAGGCCAGAGCATTGAGAGCCAGGAGGGCCTGGGAGAGGGAAAGGCAGGTGTGTATGTGGGGATGGAAATATAGAAACATGGCCAAGCAACCCGTGCGAGGCACCAGCTCTGCCGATCGTGTATGGAAACCCCACAAAACCGGCCACGCCCCTGCCCAATGGAGGGAGGAGCCCCATAGGAAGCCGCATTTGGTACACTCTGAAGATCACATGGCCAACAGCAGATTTCTCACCTGGTCGGCAGCCTGCAGTTCCTGCAGGTGTCACAGGACACAGGGCTCAGAGAAGCCCACATCCTCATCTTGGGCCGTCCTTCCTCCAAGCTCCCCTGACCAGGAGTGCTTGATTCTCCACACTGATTCACATCGCATGGCCAGTCTGGACCACTCCCTGATGGGGTGGCAGGGCCACGTTTTTCCTTCCGTGTTCACCTTGGGGCTGGCTTCCTGGAAACACCTAGCGGACCATGCAGGCGCTGGGCAGCAGCTTTGGAATCTGTCTCTTGACTTTCCCCGATGACGGTCAAGGTTGATCTGCATAATAACATCGCCTGTTCTTCTCCAGAGACAAGCTACTTTTGTTAGATCCAGACCCACGCCATCCTAGTAATACTGAGCTGCGCACCTTTTGAAACATCCCCCATGACATTGATGGAGTTGAAGCTCCAGCGCCAGGGACGCCTTTGCCTGGAGACACACCTGTGGGCGAAACTGTTGATCTGCCAGGGGAGTCATCATAAAACAGGGCTGCACGTGAACTCGGGAGCCAACTGACAAGTCAGTGCGGGAGCGATCGAAACTTCCCTGCTGCCAGGAGACATCAGCAGAAACTCGGAATAGGAAAAAAAAAAAGAAGAAGAAGAAGAACGTCAAGGTAAATGGAACTGTTTTGGTTAGAAGAAAGGCTGGCTGTTTTTACAAAAATCCCCACAGACCTGGCAGCAATTATTAAAGAAGTGATTACGGAAGATGAGGGAAGGGAGGTTTCAGATGAATATGCAAGACTCGAGTCATGTTTAATGCAAAGAAGTAAGCAAACAGCAGAAATAATTAAAAGCTGTTAAGGCATATGTCTGTTTGGCTGACACATATGCTATTAAAAAGCAAGAGACTATGGGAGCCAGGTTGCCTCTAAGAATCTGTCTCTGCCACAAACCTTTCCAACATGCAATGGTGTGTGCTGAGATTTTACATCCACGGAATGTCTTGTGTCACATGCTTCGGGATTTCCACGCCCCGTCTCGGTCCTCGGCAGACAGACGGAACATTCATCATGGGAGTCATTTTCCCTCTGGCCTCATCAAAAGCGGCTGGCTTGGGCTACCTAGGCAGCTGCTGGTTATCCACAGATGGGTTCTGTGGCACGAGGACCCCTTCCGCCACCTGCCAGCGGACACCTCGCTTGTTGTCACTCCTTCCTTTCTTCCTGGCCTGATGGAAACTGTCCTTCATTTTTTTCTTTTTTTTTCTTTCTTTTCTTTTTCTCTCTCCTGCCTCCCTTTTTTTAAAGTTTGGGTGAAGTTGAGAAAAATCATATGAATGAAGTCAGATTGAGCTTCAACTGCCTGAAAAGTCAGCCTATCGGAGACCCAAATCATTTAAAACCAGGTTTGACGGCAAGTAAGAAAAACCCAAAATAGCAATGGCTTCGGTATGGTGGAGTTTATTTCTCTTATAAAGTTGAGATAGGCATCCCAGGATTGACGTGGGTCTGCAGGACTGGCCTTGCATCTCGGGCACTGTCCTGCCGACCATGGGGCTTCTACTGGTCAGTACTGCTCGGACTTCCAGCCTGACACCCACATTCACCATCTAAAAGGAGCCAGGGGAAGAAAGGGATGCCCTTCATCCTAGGATATAGTTGGAAGCCACACCAATACATGCCATCATCCATGGGGTGGAACTTAGTCACCTGCAAACCTTTGGCTGGAAGCGAGACTGGTAAATGTGGACTTTATTTACAGAGGCCATGTGCCTTCTTGAAAGTTTGAAGTTCTATTTCTGTATAAAAAGAGAGGACTCAGAAGAGGCTGAGGCAGGAGATTCCCTTAGACTCAGGAGTCCAAAATAAGCCTGAGCAATACAGCAACACTCAGTCTAGAAAAAAAAGAAAAGAATAAGGAGAACAGAAAAATTGACAAGCAATGAACTCGGTCTTCAGCGGGGCCCTAAAACACTCTGAACAGAGGAAAGATGGCTATTACCTAGGTAGGGATATATGATTATTTGTGGTCCTTAAGAACTCGAGGCTAAGGCAGTCGCTAATATAAAGTGACCTCTTCATTTTCCCTGTAAGAGCTGGAAAAATACAACATCTTAGAGCTTAAGATGACACACTCAAATATATACTTATGATCCTTGGTTAATGAATTTGTTTCCTAATTTATATTTAATATCACTCGTTATACAAGGTAATTTACTAATGGAGGTGCATTGTTATTTTCCACTTACGTTTTATAAAAACAATTGTTCATAGTCAGACTATTCACTAAATACACTTGATGTGAATCCATCTTGAACTAGCTTCCATCATTAATGGAAGTGTCACTGTCAATTGTTATTTAAAACTTCACCGCACTCAAGATGAGAATGACATAAGTGGGTTTTGTATGGTTTTGTATGATACATGGCCTTCTCATTTCTGCTAAGTGAATCAAGGGCCATGGAGGTGGGGAAATGGATTTGGTCCAATAGCGCCACACCGTCATCACTCTGAAAAACAAAAGAATGCCAGTGTCCGTCCCTGTCTGCTACGGGGAGAATGGCATATGGACACCTTGTTGTGTGTAACCCGATGTTCTGCCTAGGACAGGGCCCCAGAGAGCATCAGAGGGTAGTTCTTGTCGGTCATCCTCAAAATATGAGAGCCCAGAGCACCACCAGCATTCAGAAAGTAGAGCCTTTTGTCATGTACTTATTTTATTAGAGCTGATCTAGTTTATTATAGAAATAATTTATAGTTGCTCAGCAGCACTGCCCATGAATGCAGAGGAGTGATTCTCCAGTCTGCTCGTACCCAAGTCTGCTGGGCAAGGTTGGCTCTACTCATAGGGCTCCTAGGCTCCAGCAAGATCTGCTGCATGAGGTCTTCTGGGACAGGAATTTGGAACTTCTGTTTTTCCAGAACGTCCAAGGAGACTCTGAGGCAGCCAACCTGACACTGTTTCTTGAACCAGGATTGGGGAAACGTTGGCTACAACTTTTGAAAAATATCCTCCTCTATATTTGGAACATGGGTTCAAAACTCAGGGGGCAGGGCTCTTTGGCAAACATGGAGGAGAAGACACCTGAATAAATAAGACGCAGTGGGGAAGACCTAAGGCCCGGTGTGCCTTGTCTTCTGGTTGTTGTTTTCTTTTCCGCAGTAAAATGATTTTGATACAGCCAACATATTTAAAGCGAGGCTCAGCTCAATAGCTTCCCATTATCTCAGCACCTTTTCCTCTTCTTTGTTTCTGTGCCCCCTTCAGTGAGTAGGCTCGCGTCTCCAGGGCATCCCACGGTCGCCCTTCACTCTTATAAATGCACAATTGAATCTCTGAATCGTGATTTAAGACTAAAATTTGGCAGAGAGCTCAACAGCTCATTTGTAAAGTGTGCAGGTTATCAAGCAGACCGGTTACCTCATACATCAACATCTCAGAAGGTCCTCCCACCGACGCCCACTCCACGCTCGCTTATTTTAATAGTATATCACAGTTCAAACATGAAAGTGCTGCACTGAATGAATGGAAGATTTATGTAAGATGATCTTGCCCTATTTCTCAAATTAGAATGTACTTAGAGTACTGTCTACAGAACTGGATTGAAATTTTTACTGTCAGTAGGTTACAGAATTTGCCATTTCATCTTCATCTAGTGAGAAAGCCTCCCTTTATATCATTTACACCTTTGAGACTGTCAGAGCAAGGCAGGAAGGGAACTGTGAGCCTGGTGGACTGTGGAGGTTCTAGGGACATCTGGTCAACCACACCTCTGGATTGTGTGGAATAAGACCCTAGATGTATTCTCACCCTACAGCATGAGCCTGGATTTCTAAGCCATTTCTCTTCCTTTCTTACTCCAAACTCTCTGCTCCTTCGAGAGGCAAGACACCATCTCCCACATATCCAAGCATCTTCCTCTTTGGCCAAAGAGGGACCCCTCATCCAGAAAAGTTCTCCTTCTAGTAAAGGCCGGCCCCTTCCCTTCCTTTTAGCAGTCTCCCAGCAGCTGTCAATGGAGGACAGAGTCACCCCAGGCTCTCAGGCAAAGTCAGACCCACACATCTCAGAGGGGTGTGCCCATGCCTGGCAGCCCTATTTCGCTTTCCTGTCGTCTGCACAACAATCTTACAAATCAACGGTCCTCCCTTGGCTCTCCTTCCCCTCCAGGCCACCCCTCTCCCCACAGCACCATCATCAATTGTTTTGGAACGAGGGGCCTGAACTTGTGGTCTCCATCTGCCACCTCACATCACCTTCCAGACCATCAGGCCTGCACCCCATCATCAGTGAGACCCTCTCCCACCAGTGGGGTCCTCTCTGCGCCGGCCTCCTGTCTCTCACAGCAGCAACAGCACAAGTGACCACTCCGGCACTGCTGTCCTATCTTGAGACCGCTGGTGGCCCCTCTTCTGTTCCCCACAGCAGGGGCTGACCGTTCTCAGTCGCTCGTGAAGGCGTCTTTTCCTCCATCCAAGGCCAGAACTTGGTCTTGAGCCACGCCTCTCTTTCCTAGCTTCACTTTCTTGTAAATGGTTCCATCCAGTCCTGTAGCTGCAAGTTTCCTGTCTACATGGATGATTCCGGAACCTCCGTCTCTGGAAGCTTTCCTCTTGAAACCTCCTTCTGTGTGGCCAGTGGGCATCTCAGTAATGGCATCCCTAGATGGAGCTCTTGGTTTCCATCCTCCACAAAATCACTTCCATGGTTTTCTACTCTAAGATAAGAAACAAAGTATGTTTCATGACTTCATGTGTAGTCTCAACCATCATGCACATATTTTTAAGAGGAAACTAAGATTATACATAACAAAATAATGAGAAATGCTTAGAAAAAAATTATATCAAAGGGAGGTAGAATTATATGAAACTCACAAAGCCATGATGCAGGGTGAGTGGAGGGGAATGATAACAATATTGACAATTTGTATCAAATTAAGAGAGTAAAACAGTTGGCAGTGGTAGTCCATATAGATATAGCAAAAATGGTTATTTATGCCCAGAGGGCATCCCATGTGGAGAAACCCAGCCATATACTCTGTTTAGGTTTTGAGAGTGAGTTTTGCATAAAGAAACGAACCTTGAGCAACTCTGAGTTGTGTGATTATGCCCAAATCACAAGAGAGCTTTGGGTTTTTATTTTTGTTTTTTTGAGTTGGAGTCTCACTCCGTCGCCCAGGCTGGAGTGCAGTGGCATGCTCACGGCCACCCCAGCGTCAACCTGCTGGACTCCAGTGATCCCTCTGCCTCAGCCTTCCAAGTAGCCGGAACTAGATTTGTTTATATTTTACATTAATATCTTGGATTCACCTGAAATTTTTCTGTTTAAGGCATGAGGTATGAATACAAATCTCTCTCTGAAGGACGTTCAAAAATCTCATAAAGCAATTCATAAAGATAGTTACGTTTTTGCAATTATTTAGCAATTTTCATTTGAAAGCATACATAATTTTTAAATGCATCTATAAACTTTGTGGCACTTTGAACACATAGGTGAAGAGCAAAACACACATGTGAGTGATTTTGCCTCACATACACAAAGTCCCCTACCTGGAACCCCTGAACTCAGGCAATCCTCTTGCCTCCGCCTCCCGGAGTGCTGGGATGACAGGTTGAGCCACCGTGCCTGGTCCATTAAGTAATTTTAACCAATGGACTTTGAGTAAACAGATTGCTCTCCCTTACGTGGGTGGGCTTCATCTAATCAGTTGAAGGCCCGAATAAAACAAAAAGACCACTCTCACCCTCCTGGAGCAAAAGGGAGTTCGCCAGCCAGCTGCCTTTGGACTTCATCAGCACCCCAGGCTCTCCTGGGTCCCCAGCTTCCAGTCCACACTGCAGGCGTGTGCCCACCAGCCTCCATGACCATGTGAGCCCATTCCTTAGGCTACACGTACCCATCCTGTGACTCTGTTTCTCCAGAGAACCCCAACTAACACAGCTGCAGCACCCCGTGTGTCTGAGATGTGGATATTTTTAAACACAAGTACAGTCGATTCTTTGCAGCACTTAAAAAATACGCTTTAATATTGTAACCATAAAAACATACAGGAAAAAATGCCCAAACTATGACTGCACAGCTTGGTGAATTATCACAAAGTAGGCCTGCTGGCATAACTACCTTCACCAGCAAGACACAGGGCATGCCCACGCAAGAGATGTGCCTGCTCCTCATCACCAGGCCCATCGAGCTCCCAGTGGTGACCTCAGCCCCAGCTCTCCATCACCGTATTTAGTCTTTATCATCTCAGACTTTATGCAAATGAGATCACCAATACAAGGGGATCGCCCCCACGCCACAATTTATTCATAAAAATCGTGTATTTATTCCTACGTGTTGAAACATCGGTCACCTGCAAAGCACTCTCTGTTTGAGGCAATACCCCTACCAAGACACTTTTTCCACTGCTCAAAATCGTTTTTGAACTCGTCGGTTTCAATGCCTTTTAGTGCTTCTGCCAGTTCTCTCTCTCTCTCTCTCTCTCTCTCTCTCTCTCACCTCTTCCACACTGGCAAAATGTTTCCCTTTGAGGAATATATTCATCCAGGGAAACAACAACAACAAAAAAGTCACTCAGGGTGAGATTGGGTGAATAGGGAGGGTGGGGCTTGGGGATCATGCTCCTTTGGTCAAAAACTGCAAAACACTCAGTGTGGTGTGGGCAGGTGTGCTCGTAAATCGCCCGTCATGAAATGGGCAAACATGCAGACAGAATGTCCAAGAGGAATTCTCTGAAGCCAAATGCTGCCTCTCACAACAACACGAGCTGGTCCACGGATGCTGATGGGTTCCTAGAGCACTCACCCAGCAAGGGAAGCCTGGACTACCAGGGCCCACCCTCCGAAAGGTAATTCCTGGTGTTGCTGGCTCCTCCTGGTACATAGAACTTCCCCTCTGGCTCCTGTACATAACGCCGTGCTCATGAGTACCGCTGTGCGTATCTTCAGTCTTTTCCTTTGATTGCTGTGTAGAATTCTATGTGACTTCTCTTTTTTGTTGCTGTTTGGTTTGGTTTTTTAGAGACAAGTTCCCGCTCTGTTGCCCAGGCTGGCATGCAGTGGTGCGATCACAGCTCACTGCAGCCTCAAACTCCTGGGCTCAAGTCACTCTCCTACCACAGCCTTCTGAGTACCTGGGACTAGAAGCGTGTGCCACAAAGCCACTCTAATTTCTAAAACTGTTTTATAGAGGCAGAGTCTCACGATGTTGTCCATGCTGGTCTTGAACTCCTGGGCTTTCAAGATCCTTCCACCTCAGCCTCCTAAGTGCTAGGCTTATGGGCATGCCTAATTTCTATTTGTCTACTCTTAGTGAATGTTTGAGTTGTTCATATGTGGGACCTATTGCTATGGACTCCTTTGTGCCCGTCTTTTGGTGCACGTGTATACATGTTTCTGCTGGGAATAAGCCTAGGTGTGGAGTTTCTGGGGCACAGATTGCATGCTAAAAGAGAGTAAATAATATCAAATCGTTCTTTTGAATACTGGAGCCAGTTTCCACTCCAAAAGGCAGCATTCCACCTGCTTCACACTGGCCAGAGCTGGGTACTGTCAGGGTTGTACGTTGAAAGCATTTTGATAGGGATGCAATGTGTGACACTAGGCCTTCTGTGTGTGTTTCGGTTATTTTGAGTACCCTTCTCTGTGTCAATTGGCCATTGATAACCTTCTATTGCTGTCATTTCCACTTTATTGCCTCCTGAGTCTGGCCATTTCTCCATGGTGCTAGACATCGCATATGCATAATCTCGAGGCCCCGAGTGTTGTCTGTTCCTCCTGCCATGGCTTGGTGATAGTTTCTGGGAGGCTGAAAGTGTAGGAGTCTTAGCAAATGAAGGTGACCTGGGGCAGAGTCTTCAGGGATGGAACAGCTGGGCTCCAGCCCCCGAGGGCAGTTCTGTCTCCAGCTGATCCTCAAATGTGTTTTCTAAGGCTCCTATCACCATGTACCCCCAACTGGGTGGCTTAGAGCAGCAGGACCCTCCCAGCCCCAGACTAGTGGAGTCTGAGTGTGTATCTGTGTCCAAAGCCTCCCATTCGATAAAGACACAGTCAGATTGCATCAGAGCCCTCTCAGGGCCTCACCTCAACCTGGTCATCTGCAGAGGCCCTGTTTCAAAATGAGGTCGGCTTCACAGCCTCCAGGGCTGAACTTTGACATCTATTGAGGTCGCAATTCAACTCATGGCCGTCGTCACTCTTTCACCTTAACCACAGGAGGGTAGACTGATGCCGCTCTTCCTTGGTGGACCCCGAGGCTCCATTTTTGTCCCCCGGGCTCCATAAATGTCTTGCAATCTCAGTCTCTCCTGTTCCACGGTGCTGCATTTGGAATCAGAGAGTGCCTTGCTGGGAGGAGGAGCCCAGCTGTTAGGACTTCCCAGAGGTCCACCCCTCTGGTTCCACTGTTTTGCCACAGGCAAGTCCGTGACACCCAGTCGCATTGCAGTGTTGGGTAAGCAGCAAATGACTTCTGACATAAGGGCATCCCCTGCAATGCTTCTGCAGCTCAGATTTAATTGGGCGTCCTGCCCTTTGATTCATGAAATCTGTAGAGTCTACCTTAGTGGCTCCACAAGCAGAGTTTAGTTATATATGTGTATTTATTCATATATTTAATACACAGTGTGGACATTGTTTTGAGCTGAAAGTGGTTCAGAAACCAAGCAGTTGGGTCTTGCTGGAAGAATTCTCCTCAAACTGTTTCCATAGACATTTGAAACTGGCCAGAGGGTTTCTGAAGATCAGACATGATCTTTCCACCCATGTTTCATATAGAAAACCCACAATAATTACTGGTCAGATGGAAACGAGTTCAGGGATCCCTTTCTGACCTCTATGTAGACCACTGTCTCTCTGTTGGGTGTCAATGTGGCTGTCTCAACTATGACATCACTTGATCTTCTCCATGAGCGAGGGGTAATCGTCTTCGACTTCAACAGAGCGATTCTCCTGGGATGACTTTGAGGAGGCTAAATCTTTGTTTTTGTTTTGTTTTTAATCTCTAAATGTCCCAAGATTTGCAACTGTTGAGCTCTTAAATATGTTTTGCTTTGTTTTGAAATAAATCTTCTCACTGTGTACTGGCTAACTTTCTCCTTTCGTTTCATCAAGGAGTGGGCCGGGCCCCTCAGCCCGCTAACCATGATCTTACAGAGGGGTGCAGAGGGGTGCACGTGAATAATCGGTGTGTGGATTCCACATAGTCTAGGGTGAAGGCGCGGGCAGCCTGGGACATCTTATTGTTCTAAAGAAATCATGGACTGAGGACACTTTACAGCTAAGAGAACGGAATGATCAGTTGCTTAATTGAGCTGAACATAAACGGCCCTATTTAAATCTCTTAAAATCTGCAGAGGAAACAAATCTCTCCCTTGTTGAATGTTAAGTGAAAACAAATTGTTAGAGACTTTCTCTATGTTCATTTACCTTACTTCCCCATGCTGCCAAAACCAGAGGGGAAAAAAAAGGGAGCCTTATAATAAAAAAAAGTCTTGATGAGTAAAATATTTAGCATGATGCGAAACTCAAAGTAAGTTTTCTTAAAAATAAAATAAGAAATTTCAGTTCTAAGAAAATTTGGAAGGTCCTGAAATACCCAGTAATTAAAATTGCTTAGAGAAAATTACATAACCCAACAGATGCAATTTTTGTATCGCACTTCATTAATCTGGTGTTTCTTAGGCACACACGATTGCATTACCTTTTTTAAGGACACATTTCAAGCTGTCAAAGACTAATTAGGTAAATCATTACTAGTATTTTAGAACAATTTGCTTCTTTTTCCCCTCTCTTAGGTAGCTAAATGATCTTCTCCATTTGTCTCTTTTGCAAGCCTCTAGGCTAATTTTTGCTTTGTTTTTTAATGTAAACCTGTTCCTCGGAAGGAGTTACCAGGACTTCTCAAAGTGTCTGTGGTTCTTCCAGTAAATGTGGGACAGTGACTGGAAACTTACTGATAAGCTAAATGCCGGGGGAAACTCTGCACAGAACACATCGAAGCATCAAGTGTGGCTTCAAGAAGTTTAACATCTCAAATCAATCACCTAGAGTATTTCAAAGCATTAGTTTTTCTTTTGTGGTTTTTTTTAAAAAAAAAAAAAAAAAAAACCCTTTTCCACCCTGAATGCTTGAGAATTGGTTTGGAAACCCACATCTCCATGCGTTTCTCAAGAATTTCTTTCCAGGAGCAGGACTTGGGTAGACTTTGATGGAATTGGACAGCTCCCACTCATTCCTGTGTATTCTGTATGCTTTCTGTCAGTACCGTGTTCAGATTCAGACTGTGCTTTTGTAGGCATTTGGTGACATTGTCATCATGCCACAGTGCATCCGTCAGAGCACCGCGACCTTTCACGCCATGCCAGATCCTTCCTCCACTCAAATGCCCTCATTGTGAGAAATGTTGTCCTGTTTCTCAGGGACACAACTGCTCCCCACCATGGCCCCGGCAGGGTGTTCCTGTAACTAGTTCCTCAGCACAAATGGTACGGGAAAAGTAACAGTGAAACTTTTCTCATTTAGCTGTGTTGTTAACGTTTCCCTCGCCCCTTCTTAAGCAAACAAACAAAACAGTAAGCCACATTTGGCTCTTCTCATCAAATTAAATGTGATTTGTATTAATTGCCTAATGTCCCTTGTTCTCATTGTGAATTTGACATTTTAGCTTTGGCATATAGAGCCTGACCTCGGTCCCAGTGTGCCCTCAGTGATTATTCGCTGAAAGAGAGTTTGGGAAGCGTGTTTTCGGTGTCTTCTTTCTGAGTTCTTCCAAGGAGAAATTCAAGTTCATGAGATGATGTGGTCTCTCGTAACCTTCTCCCTCCTTTCTCTATTTATAGGGTACAGTCTTCACCAAGCCTGGGTCAAGAACCACGTCAAACATCCAAACAATGCCGCAGTGTTGAGTTCCTGAACACAGACCATCTCCCGGGCTTGGGTTTCGTAACCGGCGTGTCCTCATGAATCGAAGGCTTATGCTTCTATTTTGAACCAATCTGTTAGACACATTAGCATTCCTGTTTGCTCTCCCTACATACCCGAGCGTTTCCCTCTTAGGTGTGAGAGCAGCAGCTGTGCGAAATATTCAAATGATCCCGGCGACCTTGTCAGCAAGGAACTTGTGAGCACAGTCACCTCCATCGGAACTGCCATTTATAAAGGCATAATTTGGCTGCCGCGCTAGTAAAGTGGGTTAGCAAGTATTTTTATTGTCTAGGCGGTTTTGTTGTTTCAGTCCCTATTTGTTATTCAAATGGCAATAATAAGAACAAGATGTTTTACCATTCTCGTTACAAGTCATAGAATGGATAACCCCAAGCAGTGATTTAAAAGAGAAATTTGAGTGCAGAATGTGGTAGGAACAGGGAGTTTCTCTTAGAGGTAACACAAACGAGCATAGAAGAGTCATTTGGGCCGGGCACCTCTCATCCCCACGATCCTGATGTCTCCTGTGCCCCCTGTTCCTTTACGCAGCTTTCTGGTTTATCCAGGTGCTCTGGAGTACAGTGAAATGCTTTGGTTCAGACACGACTGATCTTGCCTCTTTCTGGCTCAGAAACTTCCCATCAGTCCTATTTGTCTATTGAAAAGCATATGAGCCTGTAATCCCAGTGCTTTGGGAGGCCAAGGTGGGAGGGTCTCTTGGGGCTAGAAGTTTAAGACCAACCTGGGCAACACAGTGAATCCTTTCCTTACAAAAAAATTTTTAAAATTTGCTAGGCATGGTGGTGCATGTAGGGCTAGTGACTCGGGAGGCTTAGATGGGAGAGTCACTTAAGGCCAAGAATTTGAGGCTGTGTTGAGCCCAGTGATTAGGCCACTGCACTCCAGCCTGGGCAAAAAGAAAGAAAAGAAGAAAGAAAAGAAAAGAAAAAAGAAAAGTGGATGAACTGCTCTGTGGCCTTGAAGTTTCTCTATAATGTGGAACCAGGGTGCAGCCTTTCTCTGTACAAGAGCTCCTCGGCCCTGACAGAGAGAGCAGCTGTGCTCTCTCCAGCTTGGGTGACCAACATCCCTGAGCTTCGGTGGCATTCAGCAATTGTTCTCTCTCCAGCTTGGGTTGTCATCCCTGCCCTCCTAGGGACAGTCGTCCTAAAAGGCTCACCGAAGGTCGACTCCTCCACCCAGAATTCCCCTCATTCTCCATGTGACTCTGGCTGGGCCACACTGAGGCCGCATTCACTTGTCTGAGTCCAGTCGCTGGTAGGTCCTGTTTATACATCTGTTAGCTCCAGATTTCACAACCCCGAGATCCAAAAATCGTGTCCTCACTTGCGCCCTCACTCGGTAAGCTGGATACACAACACACGTCATGAACTTCATTTCATGGGATAGGATAATGACGTCTCTGAGACCGAGGATGAAAATTTCACCTAGGGGATGCATTTCCTCTGTTCGCCGGGAGTGCATCACTGCACATGTGGCGAGAGTGTTGGCAGTTAGGACAAGCAACAGCATTTGTCCAAAAGTCACAGCCATGGATGGGTCTGAAAGGAGCTGAAAGACCAGAAATCTGTTCACAGAGTCTCCCACCTCTGACCTCCTGTGACATCTGTATCACTGCTTTCTATTTTTCAACCACAGTCTTGCTTGTTGAACAACGGAGACACATTCTAAGAAACGCATGGCTAGTTGCGTCTGCCACTGTGCAAACATGATAGAGTGTGTCCACACCCACCTCAATGGTTAGCCTGCCTCCCACCCAGGCTGTGTGGTATACATGTCACTCTTGGGCTGCAAACCTGTACGGCATGTGACCATACTGAGTGCTCAAGTCAACTGTGACACAGTAATACAGCGGTAAGTTCTTGGGTACTTAAACATAGAAAAGGTACAGTGAAAGTGAGGTATTATAACCTTATGATAGCTAAGTGCGGTGGTATCATGTCTGTAGTCCCAGCTACTCGAGAGGCTGAGGCAAGAGACTCACTAGAGCCCAAAAGTTCAAGACCAGTCTGGGCAACATACAAGAACCCATGTCTAGAAAATAAAAAATGTATGAAAAATAAATTAAGTAAATATAACTGTATGGGGCTACCATCAAATATGTAGCCCATCACTGATGTGCTTCTCCTTTGAGACTCACCTTTGCCCTGTCTCTGTGCTCACCTGCCTTACTTTGCTTCGGCTGGCCTTCCCCACGAGACGCCAGCCCCTGGACAGGTGGCCCACCCACTCTATCCCTTCCAAGGGCTGCTTCCCACACCCCCAGTGGGCGTCCTCACTGGAACCTGCTGCGGCTGCTCCTGTCGCCTACCAGACACCGCGGCTGGGTCCCAGTGGTCCCAGCCGTCCCTGCTTGGCTTCCTGGTGCAGACAGAGCTGCGGGCCCTTATTCTACACAAGGAGGACGCGGCATTTGCTGTTTTGAGGACTCGGCTTGGAAAACCACTGTTGTCTGAATTTCTTTTTCTTTTTAGGCCACCTGTTTTTAAATCGCTTCCCCAGTGGCCTCAGAAGGTGTGAGCGTGGGGCATATTAATACAATTTTGCATGCCTGTTTTAAATGCACATGGATATTCACAGGACATAACTTTCTACTAGTGATTCGGTGCTTTTTCAAGTCATTTCAATGAACTTTTCTTTTAGACAACAATCTGCTGAGTAAACATTCTAACGAGGACAGATGACCAGGGAAGATTTTAAGAAAAAGAGATGAGAAATCTTGAACCAGTGTTCATGGAGCAAGTCAAATGTGCCACACTGCTTTTTTTTTCTGGTTCTTTTTGTTTGGTTTTGGCTAGATTCCTGCTGGTGGTGCCTCTGTGACAGCTTAGCACACCTGTCAAGTTGACCCGCCACACCCTGTGTGGGTCCCGAGGACTCTCTCAGAGAAAGGGGGTCTCCATGCTCCAATTCCCCCACTGTCTCCATATCACACTTGCTCTGTTGCTCTCTCAACTTCTGTCGTAGGGGCTGTCTTGGAGGGACAGTGAGGAGTTTTCTCTACACACCAACACATACTGTGAGAAAGTGTGAAAATTTTAAATGGGTGAAGATAATGCCACTTTTTCACCACTTTTCTTTCTCATGGAACACGTGTGGTTGCATGTGTGTGTCGTGCATGCATGTGCGTGTGTGTTTTGTACACACACACACATGCATTCTGTACCAGTAGAGAGGATGTGGCCCAGTTCTATAATATGACTCATGCCGAACTATTAGGTCAGTGTTTGACATACAATAATTTTTTTTTTTTAGAGTTGGCGTCTCACTCTGTCTCCCAGGCTGGAGTACAATGACAGACTTACGACCACTGCAGTCTTGACCTCCTGGGCTCAGGTGATCCTTCTGCCTCAGCCTTCCAAGTAGCTGAAATTACAGGCACACACCAACGCATCTGGTTAATTTTTTGACTTATTGTGGAGATGAGGGCTCACCAAGCTGCCCAAGCTGGTCTCGAACCCGTGGGCTCAGGCAACCCTCTCACCTCAGCCTCCCAAAGTGCTGGGATTATAGGTGAGAGCCACCGCGCCTGGCCAACATACAATAAATATTTTAAAAAGAAGGAGCCAAAGACATAATCAGCCCATTAGCACTAGGATACAGTGAAAAGGAAACAACCACTCCGACGTAAAGTGAGTTTTCAAGCGTCGTAGTCAGCTCTGGCTGTCATTCATTTTGACCTCAAGACTTCGGTCTAAAATGCTTTCCTCACAACGTGTCCACCCGATGACTGAGGAAATATTCGAAGCAGGTTCACTGCCAAAATGCTCGTGAAATCCTGGGTTAAATACAATTCAGATGCGTTCTTTCAAGCCAGCTTTGCGGGGCTTTTGATCTGTCGGCCGTTCCGTGTTTCTCTGAGGGAGGGCATCTATCTTACAAACTGCAGTCAGGAATTGCTAGACCATGGACGACTTTCGTAGGACAAGTGTTAAAACAAGACACAACAAAAACAAAACAGACTGGGAAAGGCAAGCCTGGAGCATCCAGGAGGAAGAAGGATTGGGCGGGACGTGGGCAGAAGGAACTCAGGAATTCCCCCATCTCTGGGCCAGTCCAGCATCTCCTGCTGCTTTATTTGTTCATTTGCGTCTTAGTTCAGACGTCACGTGAATTCACGGCTGAGGCTTTTCCTTTCTTTGAAATCAGCAGGTCGGATCTTCTCCTACCATAAAGCTTTCGAGGAATGTATTGTTGTTTCCGGGGGAACCTGTCTAAACCATAGCTTCCCTTGGACAAGTTCATCAGGAGCCAATGGTCCAGCGAGCGGCCCGCCTCCTCCTGTCTGTAATTTTATGGAGGATTAAAAGTGGGGCATACAAATTTGCAATAAAACCAACATAATTTACGGCCACACTTCCCATATGAAGGCGCCAACCATGAGTCAAGGCCGTTTCCCTTCCCATAGTGATGCTTGCCACTGGATGGCAGCTGTCTGCTCCAGCAGAGCCGAGAGGGGCCATTATTATTCACGGCCACCCTTACCTGGTCTTAATAACACCTTGTAGCAAAATTAATTTACTTTTAAAACTCCTGTTACCATAACAACTTGGTGCAGCTGTTCATGTGACTTAATGAGATTCCAGAATAAAAACCGTTTTAGAGAGAAGGCAGAGTAAATGGACATCAACTGCCTTTACATAATTTTGTTTAAGCCTGAGTTGATGCTGAAGGAAATGCTTGCTGCGTGCAAGGAGGTGCAGGCCTTCAGCGTCTGCCTTTATTTTCTTTGCTCTTTCAGGCCAAGGTGGCTGTTTCTTCTTCTCCCGTCTTCCCTTCTCTTTTCAGGGCTTCCTTGGGTGGCTATAGATTGTCATTATGGGTTAGGAGAGGCTAAAGTGAGACAGATTCTTTTGATTACAGAAAATAAAGATTACCTTCTATCAGAGTATTTCTGCTTTGTTTAAGCAGCCTGCTAGTGTGGTCAAAACATGTTCGGTTTGGAATAGAAAACGTGTCCTTGGGAAGTTTCACTTAACAGTACTCTTGGAGTTGTTTTTTGAAGCTCTATACTGTCCTAAAATTTTATTGATCTGGTAAAAGCCTGAGGTTGAACTGAGGATGAGTTCGTTTCAAACTGAGACACGGAAACCTCACTCCTCTTTCAAGATTTATCTCCCCTTCCTCCAATAAGGAATTGTAAGTGTCCTTTGAACATGACAAAAAAAAAACTAAAGAGTTAAAAATAAAATGAAAAATCACTATTTAAGATGTAAGACCAGCAATAGAATTCTGAATCCTCTTTTGTGCCTGTGGCCTGAGTCCAACTTGCTTGTTTGATTTTTTCATAAATGAAAAGATAATACGCGTTCATTTTTGAAAATTTGGAAAACACAGGCAAAAATAAAGAATACAAAAATGTTGAATCATCTGGAGATAATCGCATTCTGTAAGATATTACAAGTCGTTCTGGAATATGACCTGTCCTTTTTTAGCTTAGCAAGTAAATATTCTTCTATAATATGTTGGGTAGTTTACTTTTTCAAAATTTTCGAAACATTTAATATTTTCCAAAATAAAATGTTGCGGGGAGTTTATATATGCACACACTTACACGCATACACATGGAGGGTGGGGAGAAAGAGAAAGAGAGAGAGAGAGAGAGAGAGAGAGAGAGAGAGAGAGAGAGAGAGAGAGAATGGGACCGATAGGGAGGGAAAGAGGGGAGCATGCTGCTATTATGTAGTGAGTTTTTTAGACCATCTCCTTTATTAAGCATTTAGAGTACAGGCATTTTTAATTTTATAACTAGTTCGGCAAAAGATATATATGCTCACAGGTTTCCAATGAATTTCTGTTCCTATAGTTAATTTCTCATGGATAGAATTCCTGAGTTAACACACGAGGCTAAGTTTAAGACTTTGGTATGGATAGCCAAATTCTTTATACAAAGGTGCCAGTTTATACATGCACAGCCCAGTAGGACAGGGTTCTTACTTGCCTGTCCCTCACACCCATACTTGTTGTCCTTTCAAGGCCCTCACCACTTTGATGGGTAGAAAACAAAGACTCCCTTACCTTATGTTTCTTGGATCACCCGCACCACCATGAACTTGCATCGGTATGCCAGCATCTGAGATCTATCCCTCCTCCCTTTGAAGCCACCTACAGATGAAGTTCAATATTTCAATCAGCCACCTCCGGCCCGAGCTCCAGTCTCCTTCAGTTTATCTAGCTCTATACACAGGGACCCAAATGCGGAAGGTGAAGGCCACCTCAAGTTCTGCACCTGGCTGTGTGTGCAGATAAGTCTGGTAAGTACTGTGTCAATACATTAACCGTCGAGGGCAGCATTGCCAAGTACACGCAGACGTGTCGATGTAGCTCTCGGAAGATTCTGGAACAGCTGGGATGAAGACGGACAATGAACTTGTCTAAACAAATTAAAAGAGAATGTTTTGCTTCTCTGCTCACAAGCACTTGGCCTGGCCGGCCTCCTCCTTCAAACCTCATCTCTCTCCTCTTTGGGGAATTCTCCAACTCCTCCCAAGTTCGTCTGTAGGAAACACAATACCTGCCTACTCCACAAGCCACACTCAGGCCTGGGTGCTTCTTTATCCAGGCTCAAAGATCCTCTGGTGTGCGCTCTTCCATGGGGAGGCAGCTACCCCACACCCACCCAGGAAGAATGGGGAGGGAGCAGGAGGACGTTTCCCCTCTCTCAAAGTGTCTTACCTTTCTTAGGACACAGAAGCAGCTAGAGTTCTTTTTATTTTTTTGAGTTGGAGTCTCACTCTGTCGCCCAGACTGGAGGGCAGTGGCCGCTCCCGGCCACCGCAGCCTCGACCTGCTGGGGGCGATCCTTCCTCCTCAGCCTTCCAAGGAGCTGGAACTCCAGGCATGCGCTACCACACCTGGCTGGCAGCTAGAGTTCTAACGAGTGTATTTTTTTGTGTTCGAGACCTGCAGCACCCCGGGAAGAATATGAAAAAACGGTGAGAACACATCAGACCCTTGGGGCTTCCTCAGGATACTACCTGGAATAGAGAGTCAAGGCCTTAGGTTGGCTGAACTACCTAGCAGAACAGTCCTCCTGATGAGTGAACATCTTCCTGAGTGTTCACATTGCTAGGAAGATATTTTCACATTGCCGCAAAGTCCAGCTCCTTATCATATCTAACCATTGACTCGCCTTCTGCTCAAAATTTTAGGAATAAAACAGCAGAGGTCGAACTCGTAAGTTTACTAAAAAATAAAAAAAGATTAAAAAAAAAAGGCTGAACCCATGCACCTTGAGATGCAGATTTAGCTCAGTGTTTCTGATGCGCCCCTCACAACATCAGGTCTACAGGATGTCTGTAAATATGACAAGAAAAAATAGCACCAGGTTGCATGCTCAAATAAGTCTGGCAAATACTGGGTTGAAGGACGTTGTCGGTCTGGTGTTTGCACCACAGCCCTTCTCTCTGCTCACTGTGCCACCTGGGCTAAGAGAACATCGTCCTGTGTCCTAGACTTTTTTGACCATGGGGCCTCTTTTCAAGGAGACTCTCACGGGATTTAGTTTTCCGTAGAAGGACCTTGGGGACAATGATACTGTGTTGTCAGCGAAAGCGTGTTGAGGGAAACTGTGTGTCCATGGTCACACTTAACATACAACAGCCCAGACTGCTTTGCAATGTCATAATCTTTGTCCCCATGCCTAGGGAGCCATCCCTTATTTGGGGGAAACTCTCGTACATTCATTTCAAGATTCCTTACCTCCTCTCTTCCATGAGGACCCTGGCCATGTCTGACTTACTTCCCAGAGTTCCCTAGTTCAATTCCATTGGCAAATACTTGCTTTGAAGACATTTACAGCACCATGTTAGTAGAATACTCATTTATAACTTAGATAATTATACTTGGTTCTTTTATTCATAGTTGTTATCCTTCAGGCTATGTGATTTGACCTGCAGGATAAATTCGTCGATGTAATAATGAGCCATGTTACAGCAGTAATCTATTCTAATTATTTTGGTCATGATTTACTATTTCTTGTTAATAACCACTCACCCAGGAGGTTAAAATGTTTCACTTATCTTACACTTTAACATGTTCTGTGATTTCCTCAACTATAGCTTTAAGATTGTACAGTGTGCATGGAAATTTGTTAATTCTTACAGAGATCCTCTCATTCCCAATTTTCATTTGGCTTTAAAACACCTCGTGTAACTCACTACATGTCAGTGGAATGAAATGGATATTTTTCTGATATTTTCTCCATAGAATGTTATCTGTTTTATGTTCTTTTCTTCACCTAAACCATATTGGATATTAAAGCAAATACTTGCCCTCATGTTGCATCCAAGTTACAGGAGACTTAAGCACCATCTCAATTTGGAGTTGGTGTTCACACTGCCCCTGGTGGAACTGGACTCCAAATATAAATCAAGCTTGCTCACAGAAAAACAAAGAGACATTTCTCTGGTCCCTGAATGCTATGTCCTGATACTTGTACTCTCTGTGCTTGGGGATCACGTGGGATCTCTCAGATTCTTGGTGAAACACTTCTCCTTGGCTGACAAAAAGCCTGGACTAGCATTGGAGCAGACGTGAAGGCGACATCCATGACCACACTGGAAGCACAGAAGAAAGATGGCGTCCCTGATAAGTCCCGCAGACTACAATGAGTTCGGCCTAGAAAATACTGTGGAATGCTTTACACTTCTTGGAGATTTAAAGGATATTCTGCACAGAAACATAAAGAAGTCACAGGCACCCTCTTACAGTTGCACGTAAGATGAACCTGTGCTCTGGGTTTTTATTGAAACAGAATTTGCTGGAAAGAAAAACACAGCAGCCAAGTTCACCAATGCAGAGGAGGCCCGGCTTCAAGTCACCAACTGCTCCAGCCCTCATCTGCCCTGAAATTGGATGCATGGGCTTCAGAGGAAGACATTGGCTAGCCCAGCTCTCATGCATTGATGCTGCACAGACAGACACGACAGAGAAGCACAGAAGCCTCTCTCTTTGTGTTGCCTCAGAGAATCCGAGCTTTTCACAGGGGTAAGTCATCCCAGAGATAACCCACACAGAGTAGTGCAGCAGACCAGGGATGGGAAAGCTGGTACAGAGAAGGAAAAGGCCCAGCTGGGAGTGCAAATTCAGGCTACAGACCTGCAAATGCCGTCTACCAATGCTCAAGAGAAGCAGCTCACCGCTGAGTGCCTCGTGGGCTGGGCCCCAGGGCAAAGAGGGTGGAGCGCTTTCTGTCTGGGTATCCTCTTGGGAGGATGATACTGACCCCAGCGTAGAGAAGGCAGAACCTCCTCTAGTGTCTGTATTACCCACCAGGCCTGGGGCGTTCTGAGGGATAACTGTGCTGCTAACCTTGTGCTATTCTACACATCCCTGTTACTGTCTCAGAGAACCCACTGTGGGGCAGAAATCTCTTCCCCCTACTTAGTGGGGAAGGCTTAAGTGTGACACAGGTTTGGGTGACACACAGATCCATGGTGGAAGAAATGTGACCGTAACCGGGCAATCAGTGGTCACTAGGAGAAGAGAGGAGGGGAGGGGGAGGAGGGAGAGAGCAGAATTCAATGCTGATGTGTATTCTAGAGACAGAGCCTTTACCCTACTTTCTAACATCCCAACTGGCCAGAGGCTACACAGCTGGTTCCCAGAAAAAATTGGGGAGTACCCAGCTGTTTCTGGTGCCAGAAGAAACAGGAAAATATTTGTAAAAGGAAGACTTTGCCCTTGTAAGGAGGAGGATACCATTCTGTGTGACCAATGACTGGAGGCAGAAGGGAACAAGAACTCCTCCCAGGTAGGAAAACTTGTCCAAGGACCAGGCTCTTCCCACCCCATCTCAGACCCTGACGTTCCATAGGTTCCTGCAATTTGAACACAAATCCAGCTAAGATTGGCTGAGATAATCTGGAATTGTCTGAGATTTTCCATCACTGGTAAGAAATGAGTTTCAATCAATGGCATTAAATAATATAGGGCATTTGTCTTTGAAAATTCACCCATAGAAAGATCTAACTAGGGAATAAGGAGCTCACAGCTCTTAGACCCAAAGCTTATTGGTATAGCCCATGACTTATCTATGATATGTACAACCACTTTCTTTAAAAACCAGTTAAGAAACAAAGATGACTTTTTAAAGTTATAGGGTTCATGTGTCAGTTGACTGCTCAGATGTCTTCCTTTGAGAAGTGTCTGTTCATATCTTTTGCCCATTTTATAATGGGGTTGTTTGTTTTTTTCTTTTCAGCACGTGTGAGTTCCTTGTAGATCCAAGATGTTAAGCCTCTGTCAGACCTGGAGTTGGCAAATACTTTTTCCCAGTCTGTGGGCTGTCTCCCTGCTCTCTTGATGGTTTCTTTGGCTTTGCAGAAGCTTGTCAGTTTAATGAGGTCCCACTTGTCTATCTTCTCCCTTATGGCCTGTGGGTTTTGGGTTTTGTTCAGGAATTGGATGCCAGTTCCAATTTCCATGAGGGTATGTCCTTCATTTTCTAAGGTTCTTATGGTTTGAGGTTTTACATTTAGGTCTCTGATCCATTTGGAGTTAATTTTTGTGGATGGGGATAGATAAGGGTCCTGTTTCAATCTTCTGCATGTGGTCAGCCAGTTTTCCCAGCACCATTTACTGAATAGATTCTCCTCTCCCCAGTGGTAGTTGGTGGAGGTTATCTCGAAGATGAGTTGGTTGAGAAATTGAGGTTTTACTTCTGGAATATCAATTCTATTCCATTGGCCTATATGCTTATTCCTGTACCAATACCAAGTCGTTTTGATTATTGTAGCTTTATAGTAAAGTTTGAATTCTGATAATGTGATACCACCTGCTTTGTTTTTGTTGCTGAGGATTGTTCTGGCTATTCTTGGTCATTTGTGTTTCCATATGAATTCCTGTGTTGTTTTTACTGGGTCTGAGAAGAATGTTGCTGGTAATTTGAAGAAATGTTCAACCTCACTAATCATCAGAGAGATACAAATCAAAACCACACTGAGATACCACCTAACTCCAGTCAGAATGGCAATTATCAACAACTCAAAAAATAACAGTTGCTGGAGAGGGTGTGGCAAAAAGGAAACACTTCTACACTGTTGGTGGGAGTGCAAACTAGTGCAACCTCTGTGGAAAACAGTATGGCAATTACTAAAAGCTCTAAATATTGACTTCCCATATGACCCCGCAATCCCCCTACTGGGAATATACCCTGAAGAACTCAAATCACTCTATAAAAAAGATACCTGCACATGCATGTTTATCGCAGCATTGTTCATAATAGCAAGAACCTGGAAGCAACCATGCTGTCCATCAAAAGAGGACTGGATTTTAAAAATGTGGTACATATACACGATGGCATACTATGCAGCCATAAAAAAGAATCATGAATTTCGCAGCAACCAGGATAGAACTAGAGTCTATAATATTGAGTGACCTCTCACAGAAACAAAGATCTGAGTATCACATGTTCTCACTCATATAGTGGATCTTGAATATCCAACATAATACTATAAGAAAATGACTGACAGTGGTGGGAAACTATGGGGGGAGGGGAAGGGAGATGGGATTAATGGTAGTAAATATTTGTCTGGGAACGGGGAGACACCTCTTTTCAACAAGGGTGCCTGAATGAAGCACATTTGTATACCTAACCCTTAACTGTACCCCACAATATCATAATAAAAAATATTGATTATATAAAAATAAATAAATAAATAAAGTTATAGGGTTGTTTGAATGCTGTGGGTTAGAAGAATTAGGAGCAGAAGAGGTGGGGAATATTTTAAGTCAAGTGCCTGAAAAGTTTGGGTAGATTTTAAGAGTGCTGATGCAGAATGACTTATGATATTTGGAAGTTTCCAAACCATTGCTAAGAAGGGACAAATAACTCTTTTTTTCACTTAAAAAGATAAATGAAGCTGGGTTTGGTGGCTCGGCCTGTAATCCCGTGCCTTGGGAGGCTGAGGTGAGTGGATTGTCTGAGCCCGCGTGTTCGAGACCTGCCTGGGCAACTCGGCGAGACCTCACCTCTACAGTAAATCAAAAAAAATTAGCCGGGTACGGTAGCGCGTGCTTGTAGTTCCGGCTGCTTGGAAGGCTGAGGCAGAAGGATCACCAGAGCCCAGCAGGGCGAGGCTGCGGTGGCCAGGTGGAGTGCGGTGGCCACTGCACTCCAGTCTGGGCGACAGAGTGAGACTCTAACTCAAAAAAAAATTAAAAATAAATGTCATTTTATTATAGAGATGTGGGGTACACGTAAGGATTAACTACACAAGCTGACTGCATGCCGGTGAAGTCTGGGCTTCCAACTGACCCTCGCTCCCCCTGGTTTAGGACGAGGTCCTCAGTGTTGTCACATGTCCTCCTCCCTACTTCCCTCACCCCATCTCTCCCTCCACTACCAACACTCAGCAACTACCGATCCTTCCTTGTGCTTTTGTGATTAATGTTCAGGTCCCACTTATGAGTGAGAAAATGTGATATTCAGTTCTTTGCTTCTGTGATAGATCACTAAATATGATGGTCTCCAACTCCATCCAATTTGTTGGGACATCCATGATTTTGCTCTTCTTTATGGTTGCATAATATTCCATCATGTATACATACCCCATTTTCTTTATCTGCAACTACCTCTGAAGTGTCTCCCAAAGGTAATGCTGGTCGTCCTATGTGTGAAGAAAATAAGCAGCTTGCCATCAAAGGCCCTGGATTTTTCTCTTCTTTTACTTTTGTGAAAGTTGTTAGAATCAAAATGGAATCACTCTTGATATTGATCCTTGTAGCCAAGAACAACTACCTGAATTACATAATCCTTCTCATTTTTCCTTTACAAATCTTGTCTTCCTTTATCTCCCTGAATAGGCACAGGGTTTACTCTGGTTCCTATATTCCCAATGCATTGTCCTATTCCCGAATAAATACCATCTTTTTTTAGAAAGCTTCTCTGTTATGTAGGCTGACACATTCTCAGGCCTTACAAGGTTGTCACCTTCCTCCTTCCCCAAAACTATCTCTCTTTTGTCCTATGTCAACAGGCAGATAGCACAGTGGAAAGTGCATGGGCTTGGTGAATATCATCTTTTTATTTTTTCTCATAGCTGCTAATGATTTGTTTTCTATTGAAAATAAACACATGGAAATTTAAACGTGTTGTGTAATCATGTATATTATCAATACAGAAGAGCCGATGTATTGAACCTTGGCAATCAGAAATCACAAACAAGTCTGGCACATCAACTAGAATTTAATGTTGACTTATTTTTTTCTCTCTCTGGAACTGTGGAATATTACACAGCAACTTGGCATTTTACATTTCAAAACAGTATATTTCAATTCATTAACATGGAGCAAGCAGAGTTTTAGCAAGAAACTGTGTTGTGAATTGCAAACTATAATATGTTCTTTTTTACCACTGAAAAAACACATGTCAGGTTTCGGAAAATGTTCAAACCTCTTTTCTAAAAAGTTTCAAATGGCCATGATAGTATGAATAATAACCCCCAAGACTTCACTTTAAGAACACTTTACCAAAGACAAATTTGGAACAGTGCCAGTTTTTGGAGACCTGCTGTGTGACCTTCATAGTCCAGAGCTGGAGAGAAGTCAGAGGAAATGGTGTTTGCGTTTCCATCAGAGATTCGTGGTGGCACTATTTGTTGCCATCATATCTCCTAAAGTTTCCTTTATTGTCTTCCAAAGGGTTCCCTGTAAAAGGACACATTCGAGCACTCAGGCTTCACTGTCTTGCTCTCACAGTCACCGGTCACTGTTAGGGAAACACCATCACCATCAGCTGCTGGCTTTTTCCTGCCTTCTGGAAGATGACAGCCCTGGGCAGAGAGGTGCTCTGTTTCCCAAGTGGAATGGAAAAGGGCCGTCTCCTGCCTGAAAGCCCGCCGTCCGCCTCCCGTCGATGACATCGCATCCCAGTTCCGAGGGAGGAAGGGAGGATATTGAGATGTGAGCATATGGTCATTCTCCTGCTTTATTCAACTGGTGTCTTCATTATCCACATGGCAATAGGATTTGTACCAAATGGGGACCTGCCAGTTCTACTGACAGCCCAGGGTCCCCACCCTTCTGGTACGACTCTGCCACAGAGGGGGTGGTTTCCTTTTCACCTCCCTGGTAGCTAATGCCTTGTTATCCATTCACTCAGCAAATGTTTCCAATGTGCAATTCCCATGTCAGGAAAATCATCACACCACTGTTCCTGTCTTTACAAATCTGGTTAACCTGTGATGGGTTTTTAAAAAGCCTTTAGATATAAAAGAAGATAGATATATAAACCAGATGGCAGACTGTTTTTACTATACTTTCTCAACCAATTCTTAGTACAATACTGTAAAAAAAAAAAAAGAGGGGGTGGAAATTGTAATACAACATGTTGTCATGGTAACAAAAATACTAAGCTCCGTGGAAGAGAAATTGCTTAGAAAAATCAATGATTTGAGTATCACATTAGGGTGACTTGAAGATGACTTGTATATATATATGTGTGTGCATATATATTCATCATACTAAAAATTTCTTTTCTAAAATAGCAGCCTTAATAAAATAAAAATTAAACTGATAAATTTAATGAAAGCAAATACCCTGTGGTCTAAAATTGTGATCTCTGTAGCTTTTAAATGTTGAATGACTCTCTCAGTAATCTAGTTTTCTGAGAATTTATTGTGCTTTTATCTTTGGCCTCTAACTCATCCAAATTATTACTGTAATTCCATTCACACTGGCAAGCAGCTGGCCCTGACTTTGCATTTTCTATTTTATGCTTACTTCTATTAATCTTCTCTGGGTCTCCCAAGCCTCTCCTCACCTCAACCACACGGAATTAAGCAAACCTTCACCTTTAGAAAAGCAGGACTGAAGGCGGGCCTGCAGCCACACTCCCCCCAAAAGCTCTTAGAGGGGCTGCTGACTTTAAATAATTTATTTTGTCATGCTACATCCATTCTTTACCTCTGACTGATACCACACTTCTCTAAATAGAACACTAATGTACAATTGAACTAGTCTTCTGACACTGTCCTGCGGCAAAGCCCAACACATCAGAAGTGATGAAGGGATGCTTAAACAAAGTTAATTTACATATTTCCCTTGTGTGTATTTGTCAGAGTCTTAGGTGAAAACTGACCTAAAAATTGAGGTGCGTTTTTACAAGACATGTGACTCTACAAGCATAGAAATCAGAAACGTATGCCCTGAAAGAATCAAATTGAGTACAAGGTAAAATAAAACCCAAAGAACCAGATATGGAAATAATTTTAACAGTCACTGATTCTAAGGCAATTTTGCATTATTACTATTAGAGGGAGCTTTAAAAAGTACTTTAAGGGGTGAGGATGATGTTTCTGCCCTGACATGGAGAGACTTATCTGATATATTTTATTTGAGGTATTATTTATGTTCAGTGAAACACACAGATCTTAAATGTATAATGACATGTATTTTGATAGATATATGTACCCACCACCAGTACCCAACCAAGACAGGAAACATTTCCATCACCCTAAAAACTCCTGCCCTTGGCATTTCCAGTAAATTCCTAAGCCCTGTGGGCAAACAACTATAATGATTTTAATCATCATAGGGTCATACAGAACATTTTCATTAGTGTCCAACTTCTTGGGTCAACATGCTGACTCATCTATGTGGTTGCAAGAGTCAGCAATTTATATTTAAAATTTCTAGTAAATGTTTCATTGTATGATCACAAGCAGGTTATCCATTCACCATTTACGTGTGAGAGAGGAGACTGTTTTCAACTTGAGGCTATTATGAGTAAAAATGCTGCAAGCATTGTTGGACATGTTTTGTGTGGACATATGTTTTTGTTTCTCGTGGGTAAATACCTAGAAATACTATTACTGGGTCATAAGATAAGCATGTGTTTAACTTTGTAAGACACTGCAGGTTTTCTGCAGAGATTGTCCTGATTTGCATTCTCACCATGAGCGTATGCAAGTTTCCACTTTCTCATCAGCCCTTGACCTTGTCAGTATGTTTTTTACTTCCGAGAAATCGTGTTCATTATATATATTATACATATATATATACGTATATATATACATGCATATATGTATATATATACATATATATACATATACGTATATATATATATATATATATATATATATATATATACATATATATATGTAAAATTTTTTTTTTTGAGTTGGTGTGTCACTCTGTCGCCCAGACTGGAATGCAGTGGCTGCTCCCAGCCACTGCAGCCTCGACCTACTGGGTTCCAAGTAGCTGGAACTACAGTTGCGTGCTACCACGCCCGGCTAATTTTTTTATTTATTGTAGAGATGAGGTCTTGCCAAGTTGCCCAGGCGGGTCTTGAACCCGCGGGCTCAGGCAATCCACTCACCTCAGCCTCCCAAAATGTGGGATTACAGGCTAAACCACCGAGTCCGACTTCTCATTATATTTTTATATTGCATTTCCTTGATGCCTAATGATGTGGAACAACTTTTTGTGTATTGCTGTTTTCCCTTTTCCAGTGGGTGCTGTCTGTGTTCTAGGAAATAGTTGCTATGCCAAAGTTGTAAAGAAATTTCCTCATGCCTTCTTCTGGAAGCATCATGGTGTTTTAGCTCTTCTGTTTTCTTGGTGGTGTGAGGTGTCTTCCTCCGTGTTGTGTTATTCCATTCTTCAGCACTGCTTGTTGAAAGACTCTCCTTTCCACACTGAAATGTCAAGGTGCCTTTGTGAGGCTCTGTTGCTAGAATTTCTATTATGTTACAATAATCTATTTTTGATCCTTATGCCAATACCACACTGTGTGGATTACTGTAGCTTCACAAGTCTTGAAATCAGGTAGTTTGAGTCTTGAACATTTGCTCTTCAAACAAATATATTGTTAAATTGAAAAGGTCAACAATCATGTCTATATAAATAAGTACTATATGGATATATATATAAATAAATGCATACATTAATATAAATATGGAATGAAGCAAGAAATGATAAGCAATGATATCCTTTGGGGATAGATATTGTCATTGGAACAGAGGGAGAGTTTTGCACTTTTGATTTTATGCCCTGTGGGAATTTGAAAAGTCTTCATGATGAAGTCATGAATCTTTTTTCTTTAATATTAAATCATATTTTAAAAGGTGATTTTCTTCAAACAGATTTACCAGTTTTCTATTGACAGGTGAGACTAGAAAATTGATGAAATCTATTTGTGAATACCTAGATTAGATCAATGTATCTCCAAGAGCAATCCCTAATGCTAAAGAACAGACCTGGCCAAATGTATTAAAGGTCAGTCAGTCATGCCTCACTCTTTAAGGCATTGAGAAAATTTGTTAACATTCTGGGAAGACATCTGAATCTTGCTTCCAAAAACCTGAGTTGAATAATTTTCAGGGAGTGATTATTTAGCTGCTTTGACAGTCTGGTACGTACGTGAAGTACTGGAAGGCCACAGACTGAGTCAGATGTCCCCAGACAAAAAAGAGATCAAGATCTTGAACCAGCACCTAGAGAGATGCCACACATACCCAGTCACTTCATGGATCAACTTGTCAGAAACTGTAGAGCAAAGTTCCCTCTCTCATCCCTGAAACTCACAGCACTCTTTATTCACGCAATAGAAGCTATCACTAAGGACCTCCCCAACTGTCCATGACCAAGGGCGCCACCCCACCCACCTGAGCCGTCATCTGTTGATAACGAGAAGATGTCCTTAAGCCTTTGGGAGGCCAGACCTCGCTGTAGTGGTAAGATCTCCACTTCTTACTCACCAGGTGCCTGCTTCCTCCAGGGTTCCCTCTGCCTCCTGCAGGGATTTCCTCCTCTGGATAGAATCATTCCTGTACATCTACACACCTTCCATGAGGTGTTTCACCTTGAAACACAGCCTTCCCTTGACCCCAGTTCCCCCTAGCAATCTCTCTGTCTTCTGCTGCCCTTCTCGAAAGAGTTTCCATGCATTTTTCTTGGTTTCCCTACTGTTGGCCTCTTGTTCTCTCCTGACCTGGATCCATCACCTTGTCCACGACTCCCACTGCATTTTCTTCTAGCCGTGTTGCAAGGGTTCAAGCCTCACAGGTATGTCCAGGACACCCACGATCCTAAATTTCATAATGTCCACACTAAACATGGCGTGTTTGGGGCAACCGAGGATACACAATCTTACTTAGCTCTCCAGAGGGGTTCTCTTGTCCCATGAGCACTCCAGGCACCAAGTCTTGGTTGCCTTGTTCACTGAGTTCCCAACTATACTGTACTCCTGCCTTAAAAAATACCTGAAGCTAGTTTTGCTATTAATTCATGGTTTTGTGATGTCAGCAGGAAGGATTAGTTTGGATTTACTAATCCCAAATTAGGTGATACACTGTAAATTGTTTACAATCATTCTGCATTTACACACATTGGATAGCTAAACACTGTGCCATGTGGCCAGATAGTGGCTACACCTGTCCCACTAGGGCGCTGGTGGGCTTCAGGCTCAGACGTGGCTAAGGAAATGCTTGTTCCTTCCTTCGTTGGTTGCTCTTCTTCTTTCCTCATCCTGCTGTCCCCCTTTGGCTTTTTCTCTGCCATTTTTACAGAATCTTCCCTTTTCATTTTGTGGCTTTTATAGCCATGACAGGCCTTCTCTGATATTATGAATGTTTTTGTCGCCTCCAAAACTCATGCTGGAATTTGATCCCCAATGCAACAGTTGCGGGCGGGAGGGGTGGCCTTGGGAGGTGATTGCGTCCTGAGGTCCCCATGGTTTGGGATGGGAGTGGCACCTTATTAAAGGCCTTGACCCCAGGGGCTCATCCTCTTTTTCCTTCTACCTTCTGCCATGAGAGAATACAGCATACCCAGCCTTCGGAAGATGTACCCTTGCAAGACACCAAACACCAGTGCCCTGATTCTAGATTTCTCAGCCTCCAGAACTGTGAGAAATAAATTTCTGTTCTTTACAAATGACCCAGTCTCCAGTCTTCTGTTACAGCAGCACAGATGAGTCTAACACATTCTCATTACTTTTTTGTCTGGAGGTCTTGATGGTTCAAAGTCAGGGACCAAAAGCTGGAGGTTGGGGTTGTCTCAGGTTGCATGTGCCTAAAGACACATGTGTGTGTGTGTGTGTGTGTGTGTGTGTGTGTCCCATGCAATACATTTGTTAGCATTTAAAAACATAAAAAGAGATGTAGTTCCTTTTGTAAAACCAGGAAATCTAGGGCTGCACTTCCACGGAGCTATACTTGGCAAGATCAACATAGCACGCTGCCTTTAGGAGGCATGGAGTCCTGGCTGGCTCCTGCCTTCACCAGGAGACCACGGGTGGTCTTTTACCTCCTGACCCCTCTAGGCATTTGAATTCCTGAATTCTTCTGCTTTCTGCAAAATTTTCCGTTCCAACATCTGCCACTCGGCCGCCCTCGCCACCACGCTGCCCAGCACTTATTACAAATGAGACCATGAGAGGAGACGGGGCAAGATGGCGACGGCATAGGTGAACTGGTGAGATTCTCTGAACCCCTGTGTCTCGTTCTCACCTGATAGATGGGACCAAGACTGCAAACTGCTGAATAGACAGACTCTAAAGCAGAGGGAAAAGTGAACAAAACCAGAAGACCCTCATAAGGAAGAACAGGTCATTGCAGAAGAGAAATAAAAGCAACCCCACCTTCCCTCAAAAACAGAATTGAAGAGGGGGAGGGAAAGGGGTAAAGGGAGAAAAATCTACAGAAATGAAGAAAAACCAAAAGAAGAGTATGGGTCTCTCCCAGACGCCTGGGAGAGCAGACACTGAGAAAATTGACTTTTGGAATACAAAACAATGAAAAAGTCCCCAGAATGAAGGGTCTCAAAATGCAAATGTATATATCAAAACAAATAATGGAGAGACTAAAATGAA
>NW_007247807.1:399422-405713 GCF_000164805.1 Carlito syrichta | reverse complement strand
GCAGCCATAAAAAAGAACAAAATCATGAAATTCGCTGCAACCTGGATGGAACTAGGGTCTATAATACTGAGTGACCTCTCACAAAAACAAAAATCCGAATATCACATGTTCTCACTCATATAATGGACCTTGAACATCCAATGCAATACTATGAGAAAATGACGGATGGTACTGGGAAACTATGGGGGGGAGGGGGATGGGATTAACAGTAGCAAATATCTGTCGGGGGATGGGAAAACACTTCTTATCTACAGGGTGCCTGAATGAAACGTCATTGTACACCTACCCTTAACTGTACCCCACAAAACCATAATAAAAACTACTGATTAATGAAAAAAAAAAAACAAAAAAAAAAAAACAAAAAAAAAAAAACAAATGAGACCATGAACAATTGTGCGATGCTCCTCCAGCATGCCAGATTATCCTGCAAAGTGATCCTCATCCTGGGCACCACAGAATGCCTCCTCCTCTCACCATCGCCATCCCTGGCCGAGTGTGGCTTCAGCTTTCCCCGAGAAAGGGAGGCCTAGGGGGTCCGACTTAGCTTTGGGCAAGCAGAGCCCATCTTCCAGGAGGAAGGCTAACAGCTTCTTCCCGGAGAACACCTCCCCTGCTTGCATGTGCTATTTCCATGTGGCACCATCGCATGACCCCGGGGCTTGCAGGCCTCTGGGGTTTCAGGGCTTAACTCTTTCATGTCCCTGTGCTTCAGCGAGTTAGGAATAAGTGATGTGTTTACCCCTAATGTAAACACCTGCAGATAATTTCTTTCTCTCTGTTCTCAAATTTGATCTCACGGGAGGCAAAGAAATGCAATGTGTTGCTAGTCAGGCTACATTGTTAGTCATGATGGCCTCTTGAATTAGCCTGAATTCTAATCAACAATGTGCTTATATCTATCGAGAGTATTGACAAAAAATAACATTTTGAATTTTCCCATCTGTGAAGGAAGGTTTGAATTTATTTTGAATTCATCAGTACTATGAAATTTTGACAACATTAAGAACTAGGCCCCCCCAGCACACACACACACACACACACACACACACACACACATACACACACACATTTATTCCCAGGGCATGTCATGATGTCTTCATCGGCTTTAGAATTTGGAATTTTACATCTTTACCACTATAATAGTATTGTTCTTTCACAAGAAATGCAATAATTTTGGCTTCTCAATGTGCCCACTTAATTATGCATGGCCTGAAAGCTGGTTTTTATGAGGTTAAGCCCCGATGGCTGATTAGAGTGGCGAGGCGGCATCCTTAAGGTCCTGCTTGGTCGTCGGCTGATGTGAGAGCAGAAGGCTTAAGCCGCCTAATAGGAAAGAATTATGGGTGATTGTCACACCATCAGCAAACAAGAATGTGGATATTTAACCTTCAGACAGCCAAAGCCCCGTGAGGACCCCACGAGCACACTTGCTAGTCAATCCTATTACTGTCATGGCGTCCATCTGCCTTTTCATTAATAACTCCTCAAAGAGCATGTTTCCCTTGCAAACACGTAGATGGATTTCCCAGAAGAACGTCGGGTTGAGTCAACAGAAACGTCGCACAGAGACTGAAATGCATACAGCCACTCCCCTCCTCTCTTCCAAAAGGCAGGCCGGCCATGGGACTGGCTGTCCCCTGTCCTCACCATCCAGTGCTCCCAGCCGAGAGCATGAATAGAACCAGAAGAACAAAAAACAAAAACCCACTCAGCACTAAGTGCATTCCCATCCCCTCCATCCCCTGCTCCCTGGTTTGTAATCACTCCATAGACGCCAGTGAGTCATGCTTTAAAAACAAAAGTGTTGCTTCTTCATTCTGGAGACACTGGGGGGTGTCACACGGTGCAGCAAGCTCACCCTGGTAACCTGGGACGACGGAGACTGCCGGGAACTTCTCTGGACCTCTCAGCAGAAGTTTAGAGGGATGACAGAAATTCGCACTCAGCAAATTTCCCCCACAGTTATATTTCAAACTGGTCATGGGCAAGCATTCCAGAGCTGGCAGAAGTCTCCAGCGTTATTTAATCTGGTTGCTTTTAACTTTCTTTTTTTAACTTTCGAAAATCAGGTGGTGTGACTATCCAAGGGTTACTTAACCTTTTTCTTCTCTTTTTAAGATAATTGAGAAACTTCTGGTTCTCAGCATTTGCTGATATAATTCTGTAGGATTCCTTTTGTAAATGCATTTTGTGTATATGTCTGATAATTTCTTTAGAAACCACACCTAGAATCATACTGCTAGTGTGAAAGGCATAACCATGTTAATAGTATTTATTTATATGGCCAAACAACCCTGAAAAATCCTGAATACAGAGCTGCAATTTCTTGTTAAATCATCTCTTTTAATATAATTTAATATAGTACTGCCCTATTATTTTAGTTTTATTTTCGATGATGAGTCAAAGTAGACTTTTTATCATATATTTACCAGTTGCTAACACTTCTTTTGTTACTTGCTTTTCTGAGCCCTAGTTTTCTGATGGGTTATTTTAAATTTTTTTGTTTTCATTAAACAAGTTCATTTTACATTAATAATTTTAAAGTTAACTCTTTACGTTTTAGCCACTAACACTTGAACATGGTAATACTCATATCGGTTTTGCCTTTCTCACAGAGTTTGCAGAACTAAATGAGAAAAAGACCTGAAGATACTAAGTAATTACCATTAAATAGCAATATTAAGTTTTAAAAAAAGCTGACAATCATCATATAGTTATAGTACTAACAATTGCCCATTATTGAATGCTTACTAAGGAACTCTGGTGCCACCTGAGGTAAGAACACTAGCTATTTAAGATCTCTGTAAAATAGGTGTTGTCATTCTTGGTTTTCAGATGGGGAAGCTGGGATTATCAGGATAAATAAACTCCCATAGGCATAGAACCAGCATGCTGCAGAGTCAAGATTCAGATCCAGGTCTCGCTGGCTCCAGTGCCTGCATTCTCAGTCACTGCACTTACTGTAACAGCCTAAACCACACGCGCCCTATTGTCCTCTAGGAATGACCTTCCAGGCAATCCTGCAAAAGCCCTCATAGCCATTTCTAGAATCCTGATCACCAGACTGTCTAAATGGTCTGGCCCCTCTTCACTCCCATGCCTCCCCCATGAAAATGAAAATTCTGCAGCAGGTCTAAGAAAGTCAGAGGGAAAGACAAAAAACTGGGGAAGAAACAGATGTATCTCATTAAAATAAAATATCCTGAAAAGTCCCAGGAGAGTTTCTGAGATTATTTTTCTTTTGTACCAGGGATAAAAACATACGAAATCCACAGGAAAGAAAAGGCCTCGCCATGCATGACACGTCCCTGAGTTTGGAGGGTTTTAATCCTCTTCCCTTCATGAAAACAAAGCCTTTGAGGCCCCCGACGGCCGTTCGGACAGGCTCCAGATGTGCAAGTCCCCAGGAGCTGTGCAAAGCGCATGCTCCCTGAGCCCAGGCTCTGCAGAGGGGTCACTGGGTCCTTCCGGGGAGGTAGAAATCAGAACCACAACCAGCGCATTCTAATGACCAGGCCTCGCTGTTTCTCTCTGTTTCCTTTTCCTGTTGTGGGAAGGCAGAGTGCGGAGACTGAATACAACAAGGTTCAGAAACCGTGGTACGGAGGCGGTTGGTTGGATGGTGCCTATTCAAGTAAGTTGATATCTATTAGGGAATTCGATTTCAGTCTTTGTACTCATACTGCCTTTAATTACAAGGTTAAAGATCGATGTCATCTTAAAAGATCACTCTCAGAGAGATGGGTGTTAGAATTCTGTCTTCCGGACACATGCAGAGAATGCAAATGACTTGAGCACCCTTGGGGGCTAGGGGCAGGGGGATGTCTTAGCCAATGGAGCAGCTGGGACACCGCTCTGGGCTCCTTCGGGTCCCGCCTTCTGTGGTTGGGTCAGGAGGTGACCAGCAAGAAAAGAGCTGCTCATTGTCATGGACGAGCAAGTCTGGCCATTGTGTGTAAATCCAAATTCTGTAAATCTGAATTTTGCAAATTGATCTCATTTTGAACAAGCTTCAGAAACCCGCTGTCATTTATGCTCATTCACCGGGTCATCAAACATTTATTAAGCACTTGCAGTATGCCAGGCGATCAAATTTTCCATAATTCTGAGGGCAAATTTGGAAGTTCATGTAAAAACAATCTTCAGGTACTCATACTGCTCGTCCAGAACACTTCTAGAAATTTCTCCTAGCAAAGTGTCGGAGATGCACCTAAGATTTACAAGGAACAAAGCATTATCTTTTTAAAAATAAAAATGTTATTTAAAAATAAATAATACTACACACACACATCCCAAATTACCAAGTCACTCGAGTGCTACCGTATTAAACGAAATGACTGACTCATTGACTAAATTATCAACCTTTGGATGAGCAGTTTTGTCACTAATACAGAATTTGTCATCTTTGAGTTCCTCTTTCAAGCTAGTAGAGATGACACCACAGTTAATCATTCTCCCTGGAGACAAAAGGGTGAGGACTCTATTGAGAAATACTTTTATATGCTCCTTTAATTCTCATGAAATTGAAAATATTTTTCTCAATTTCTTTCTTGTCTATGGACGTCTCTGTTTCTAAGGAATCCTAAATTACTTTTAATGCAGCCCATCCCTCATTTAGAAACACAAACCAACCCATCCCCTCACTTCTATACAATAAATGGCAATTTATTTCAATATTGACATAGTCTGATCTTATTTTGCCAATTTGGCAAAGATAAGAAACTTTTTTCATAAAAGATTTTAGTAGAAATAAATTATATAAATCTCTTTATAATCTCGTAAGTATTTTTAGGATTCGATCTCGGGGCATAGGGTAGGATTAAATAGAGAAAATAAATAGAATAAAAGTTTCAACTATTTTTGCTCTTTTAATTTTACAGAGGGAATAAAATATTGTTTTGTGAAACCTTCAAGGTAAGTTCTATGTGGTGAAATCCACTCTGAAGTTGATATGTCTTGGTTGAAACTTGGTAATAGCGTCAATAATTAATCTGCAAAATAGCTTCCGAAGCTCTTTGGAGGCTTCTGAAAGCCAACTTGTAGGACTTTCAACTGGAATATTTTGGGAAGAAGGTGGTAGAATGATGTGGCTCATCTAGCCCCGAATGGGCTTGCCATTCGTGTTGCTCAGAGCCACTTGGTAACTGCGCCCGGCCCATCCTGGGCTTCCGGCCAGCTGAGGCTCTGGGCCTGGAACAGAAGTGGGGGCCTCTTTCCTGAGCCTCTGCATGCTGTCTCCTCCTGCCCCTCCCTGGAACCCAGGTCTTTTGTCCCACCTCTGCTGCTAGAGACCTCCCAGACCCCTCACTTCCCTGTACACCTCCTGTACCTGAGACAACTCCAATTTTTTATTCTAGAAAAATGTCATTTTGCTCTCAAAGTTAAGGGAACTCTTCAGACACACACAAGCACACACATATAGGCAAACATGCATGCACACATGCAGACACACATATAGGTATACTCACGCCCTCCATGGGTAAAAACATGTGCGCACATCTACAGAGACACAACATACAGACACACGTGCACATATACACACAGACACTCATGTACACACAAATGGGTACTCACATATACGCCACAGGTCTAAACACACAAACACAAATACACAGACACACATGCACACACATACATACAGACACACAGAAGTACACATTCTCACCCCATCATATAAACGTGTGCGTGCACACACAGACACACTTGCACACACATACAGGCACACATGCACACATATGCAGGAACATGCATGCACACTCATACAGGCACACACAACTAATGTTGCTCAGAGCACTACTGCCACCCTGCACTCCACCACCAGGATATATCTATGACCTTCTGATTTGAAATTCAGAATTCAAGATGTTAAGCCTTTGTCAGACCTGGAGTTGGAAAATACTTTTCCCAGTCTGTAGGCTGTCTCCCTGCTCTCTTGATGGTTTCTTTGGCTTTGCAGAAGCTTGTCAGTTTAATGAGGTCCCACTTATCTATCTTATCTCTTATGGTCTGTGGGTTTCGGGTTTTGTTTAGGAACTGGATGCCAGTTCCAGTTTCCATGAGGGTGTGTCCTTCATTTTCTAAGCTTGTTATGGTTTGAGGTTTTACATTTAGGTCTCTGATCCATTTAGAGTTAATTTTTGTGTATGGGGATAGATAGGGGTCCTGTTTCAATCTTCTGCATGTGGTCAGCCAGTTTTCCCAGCACCATTTACTGAACAGGTTCTCCTCTCCCCAGTGGCAGGTGGTGGAGGCTTTGTCGAAGATGAGTTGGTTGAGAAATTGAGGTTTTGC
>NW_007247807.1:398641-399402 GCF_000164805.1 Carlito syrichta | reverse complement strand
TTACTTTTCTGTCTGGAGGTCTTGATGGTTCAAAGTCAGGGACCAAAAGCTGGAGGTTGGGGTTGTCTCAGGTTGCATGTGCATAAAGACACATGTGTGTGTGTGTGTGTGTGTGTGTGTGTGTGTGTCCCATGCAATACATTTGTTAGCATTTAAAAACATAAAAAGAGATGTAGTTCCTTTTGTAAAACCAGGAAATCTAGGGCTGCACTTCCACAGAGCTATACTTGGCAAGATCAACATAGCACGCTGCCTTTAGGAGGCATGGAGTCCTGGCTGGCTCCTGCCTTCACCAGGAGACCACGAGTGGTCTTTTACCTCCTGACCCCTCTAGGCATTTGAATTCCTGAATTCTTCTGCTTTCTGCAAAATTTTCCGTTCCAACATCTGCCGCTCGGCTGTCCTCGCCACCACGCTGCCCAGCACTTATTACAAATGAGACCATGAACAATTGTGCGATGCTCCTCCGGCATGCCAGATTATCCTGCAAAGTGATCCTCGTCCTGGGCACCACAGAATGCCTCCTCCTCTCGCCATCGCCATCCCTGGCCGAGTGTGGCTTCAGCTTTCCCCAAGAAAGGGAGGCCTAGGGGGTCCGACTTAGCTTTGGGCAAGCAGAGCCCATCTTCCAGGAGGAAGGCTAACAGCTTCTTCCCGGAGAACATCTCCCCTGCTTGCATGTGCTATTTCCATGTGGCACCATCACAAGGCCCCGGGGCTTGCAGGCCTCTGGGGTTTCAGGGCTTAACTCTTTCATGTCC
>NW_007247807.1:392563-398578 GCF_000164805.1 Carlito syrichta | reverse complement strand
ATGACTGACAGTGGTGGGAAACTATGGGGGGGAGGGGAAGGGAGATGGGATTAACAGTAGCAAATATCTGTCTGGGGATGGGGAGACACCTCTTATCAACAAAGGTGCCTGAACGAAGCACATTTGTATACCTAACCCTTAACTGTACTCCACAATATTATAATAAAAAATATTGATTAAAAAAAAAGAAATTCAGAATTCATACCAATACAGAAATAATACAGTATAGGTTCATGCAAAAGTAATTTTGGTTTTTGCATTATTGATATTTGTTGTTTGGTATTGGAATACATTTTCAAATAAATATGATCACGTTATGCATTATTTTAATACTCGTCTCTCGCTTTATGTCTTTCTTTTGCCAGTGACTTATTCCTTGCTGTTTGTTTTATATTATTTTAGACTATGGAAATGATGTTAAACAAAAAGCAAATTTGAGCGATTTTCTTATTCGCATTCTAAATGAGTTGTAAAGCAGAGGAGACAACTGCACCATTAACAATACATTTGACTCAGGAACTGCTAAGGAACGTACAGGGTTGTGGTTGTTCAGGACATTTTGCAAAGGAGACGAGAGTCTCGAAGACAAGGAGTGTAGTGACCGGCCATCAGAAATTGGCAACGACCAATTGCAAGCAATTATGGAAGCTGATCCTCTCACAACTGCATGAGAAGTTGCTGAAGAACTCAACGTCGACCACTCTCCAGTCATTGCGCATTTGAAGCATATTGGAAGGGTGAAAAAGCTCCATAAATGGGTGCCTCCTGAGCTGTCTGAAAATCAAAAAATTTGTCATTTTGAAGTGTTGCCTTCTCCGCAACAATGAACCGTTTCTTGGTCGGATTGTAAAGTGTGATTAAAAAGTGGATTATATATGACAACTGGCGATGACCAGCTCAATGGCTGGACTGAGAAGAAGCCTCAAAGCATTTCCCAGGGCCAAACAAAAGGCCATGGTGACATTTGGTGGTCTGCTGCAGGTCTGATCCACTGTAGCTTTCTGAATCCTGGTGAAATCATGACATCTGAGAAGTATGCTCAGCAAATAGTTGAGACGCACTGAAAGTTGCAACACCCGCAGGCGGCATTGGTCAACAGAAAGGGCCCAATGCTTCTCCAGGACAACACCCGACTGCATGTCGCACAACCACAGCTTCAGGAAAGAACAAGATGCATATAAATGGCGTCATGAGTTTTGAAGAGCCTCAGAAGGGGATTTTCCAAGTCCTTTCTTATACAACTTAGCTATTCCATTTACCACACTGTCATTTTAGTCTTCTCAATAAAGTTGTTTCAACCTTTAAAAAAAAAGGTGAATGAATTGGAATCTATGAAATCTTGCCTCATCCGCCATATTCACTGGCCTCTCGCCAACCAACTACTGCTTCTTCAAGCATCTCGACGACTTTTTTGCAGAGACAGCACTTTCACAACCAGCAGGATGCAAAGAATGCGTTCCAAGAATTCCACATATCCCAAAGCACGGATTTTTACGCTACAGGAAGAAACAAACTCATTTCTCATTGGCACAAATGTGTTGATTGGAATGGTTCCTATTTTGATCAATAAAGTTGTGTTTGAGCCTAGTTAAAATGATATAAAATTCATGACCCAAAACCACAATTACATTTGCACCCACCTAATATCGGATGAGTTTTGTAAAACTAATTGGGGAAAACACGGTTCTGAGACATCTTGGAGCACATCAGTGAACAGGTTATCATTTTAAGTGTGTCCAAACTACTTTCCTCCATATAAAACACTTGATGATGGAACCAAGGTCTTGGTCACGTGATGCCCACTGGACTCATTCTGTGGAAGAATGAGCACCCGTGTAAAGAAAGCTTTACAGATTGGGGTACAAGATTTATATGTCTGTTTTCAAGGCTGTTTCCTGCTTTGGGATGTGTCAGAGACCTGAAGCCTCTCCTCGTGGGTGGATGAGAAGCAGTGGGACTTCTGCTCATCCCACCCGTCCCGACTCTCATGGGTAACCCACCAGGTGGCTGGCCCATCTGGCCCACATTTCCTCTGCTCTGCAATGGGACCCTGTGGAGATGCGCATGCGAGCATTGGGGTGGGAGGAGACATGACCTCTCCGGATGGGCTTTGAGAGTGAAACGCCTGGGAGTGGAGAGAAGGTCTTCACCGCGATCCTTCACCAACACTGTGCCCTACATAGCACCTTTGCCCTCACACGTCCTCCTGCTAGGAGAGGAGAAGGAGTGTGGTCTGTGTGGGCATTGTGTATGAATACAAGAGAGAAGGCCCAAAAACCCCAACCTGTTTTTGGAGAGCAAGTCCCTTGCAGTGCAGTCTCCCCCAGCGAGGTAAGTGTTCTAGGAACCCATTGGCGTCAGTGTACCTGCCAGCATCGTTGGGAGAGACTGTGTTTGGTTTCAGTGACTTTTTTTTGAGATTCTTCCAGTGCAGTTGCCCATTTCACGATGGGTGATTTACGAGTATACCTGCCCACACCATGCTGAGTGTTCAGCGGTTTTTGTCCAAAAAGGGCATGACCTCCATGCTCCACCCTCCCTATTTACCTGGTCTCACCCCAAGCAACTTTCTTTTTGTTTCCCAGGATGAAAAAAGTCCTCAAACAAAGGCAAACATTTTGCAGATGTGTGGAAGAGGTGAAACAAAAAACACAGAAGCACTCAAAGGCATTAAAAAAGGACGAGTTCAAAAACCGTTTTGAGCAGTGGAAAAAGCATCTCGATAGGTGTCTGGCATCCAATGGAGAGTACTTTGAAGGTGACAGAAGTTTAAACATGGAAGAATAAAGACACAATTTTTAATAAATTAATTCTGGAGTCTTTTGGGTCCCCCCTCATACTTCAGGTGCCAGGACAACACCCATGCTGGGCTTCCATCCAGCCATTCATGAGAGTGTATCATCAGTTGGATGTCTGTGTGTCCTGGAGAGGCCCTGAAGCACGCAGCGTCCAGTAAGGTGCCCGGCTGGTCATAGAATCTTTTCGCATTTGCTGAGATGCTCATCCTCGCTAATGGGTTCCAGCTGCACGGACGGGCAGGTGTAAGCTGCTGAATGCCTGGTCAGCTGAAACTGAGGCCCACGACTCAACTGCTACTTGCCCGATCTCCCGGTGAAAGCTGCACCACCAGGAGATCTTGGTAACGACTTACCAGTCCCCAAAACGACGGTTGCCTCCAACTCTGGGCTTTGCTAAGATTTCCAGGGAGACAGCAAGCCACTGCAAAGGTGGCGACATCTCCCACAGGGCAGTTCAAGAAGCGATGTCAACAAACAAGTGTGGTGGTGATGATGTGACGCGCTGACTCTGCAGTCCGGAGACCGACCCACCCAGGGACCTGGAGGCCGGAGGTGTAGCCCACTCCCCAGAGGGTTCGAGATACCCATGCTGAGTTTCCTGCTTTAAAACAAAGTACACATGGTGGGCAATTCACATAATTCTATATAATCATAACAGCCAGCATTAATTGATTGCCCGTCATGTGCCAAGCCCCGTGGCAAACTCTTTGCAAACATGATTATTCACCATTACAACAGCTCTGGAAATATTTTTACCTGCATTTCACAGTTGGGAAAACTGAGCATGGAGTTCAAAGAAAATAAAGTCACTCACCCAAATATCGATTTACAAACATAGGTTTATCTGACTACGATGCTTAAGTGACTTTATTTTTATGACAAACAGAAAATTAGCACTTGAATTTTTAGAAGACTCCTTTCATTCTGTGCCTATTTGCTTCACTGTGTTCATGGTTTCTGTGGAGATCTGAATTCCTTCCCTATTGGTCCTGATTGGGGCTGTTGGCAATCTTAGCGTGAAAGGTCTTTTTCACACACTTAGACAGCAGGCAGTGGGGGGAGGGGGTTGTCTCCAGATGTCTCCACACCCACCATCAGGCTCCAGAAGTCTCCAGAACAAGGAGGCAGAGGAGAGACACAGACATAGCAGAAACATCTTGATTTTCTTACCTCCTTCCTTCTCTGTCTTTCTCTATCACCGTTCCTCCTCTCCTGCCCCAATACAGTTCTAGCTAAATGAGTGAGGACTGCTGGAATATTTGTATATGGTAATAAGGCAATAAAGTATTAAACCCTTAAATAATAAAGGTATATACCCTTTAAAGCAGAATTTCCACTTCATCTTAAGAGAACCATAAAATAAAGCAAGCGAAGATATATATTGAAGGACATTCATCATGACATTGCTTGTAAGAAGACAAGCTGTGATAAAAACTCTCATGATCAGGATATTGTTAAGTGGTCGTACTATAGTCATACACTGGAAAATTACACAACCACTAAAACAGTTATAAGAATAATGTATCTATTGATGTGGAAAAATATTCATGCTTACTCTAAAAAGCTAGAAAGCTTGTGAACACAATAATTTTGATTCCATAAACTAAAAGCGCACAATGAAACGTTCAGAGCAGTGATCTTCGGTGTGGAATTACTGGTGTGTGTGTGCATTGTGCGTGTATGTGTGCGTGCGTGCGTGTGTGTGTGTGTGTGTGTGTGTGTGTGTGTGCGCGCGCGGTCACTTCTCTTGGTTTTCTATGTTCCTAGAACTCAGCAAGAATGGTTTAAAGAAATACAAGCTGACAGACGGCACGCGCTTTCTCTTACTGCTCTAACGAATTACCATTGATTTAGTGGCTTAAAACAACACAAATGTATTGTCTTACAGTTACGGAGGTCAGAGGTTGGCAGGCTCTCACTGAGAGAAAGTCAAGGTGAACATAGAGCCGTGTTCCCTTTGGGGTCTCCAGTGGAGAATCCGTGTCCTGGTCTTTCTAGTTTCTGGGGGAACACCCGCATTCCTTTGATCAAAGTCAAGACCCCTCTCTCCATCTTCAGTGCCAGCAACCTTGCCTCTCTCTGTCCGTTCTTCTGTCAGCAAGTTTTTCTCTGGACACAGTCACAAAATGTTGCTTGATTTTGGGGACTCATGTGGCCGACCTGGATGACGTTTATCTCAAGGTTCTTAACTTAATTACATCTGCAGTTTCCAGGGATTAGAAAGTGGACATTTTGGGGGTCATCAGTCATAGATGTTGCCTTTTAATAAATGAGCTTACTTGTATCGTGCAATTAGTTAGTAGTTGAAATTAATTCTACTTATGATTTTTAAGTTTCTCTTTCCCATGATTTTCTGTTGCTTTATAAAAATCTGGTCTCCTCTCCTAACTGGCATTGAACTAATTGAATTAAATCTCCTTTATCTTCCACCAAAGCTAACAGTTTAGTAGCTGCACTTAAATTTTAAACTTGTTTGCCTTTATTTTTTCTAGAAGTTTCTAAAGTTAGTTTCTCTGCCCTCTTCCACAAGACCCTAGTGGAACTTTTCTCCGAATCTCACTCTTCCCATCTCTGTTAATAATCATTTATTTAAAACTTGTTTTATTTAGAACTTGGTTTTTAGCACACATAGTAATTGTCATCAATCTCATTTATTACCCAATGATAATATAGATCAAGCAATGCTTATTCATGACTATGCTGCTCACTATTTCTTCTTGTGTCCTATTTTTATTTTTACAAATTCTTTTTCCTTACTGATGGACATGTTTTATTTTTTCTTCCATAGGGCCTATAGATAGTAAACTATCTTATACCTTGGATTTCTGAAAATATCTTTATTTTGCTATAGAATTCCAATTTTCAGTTATTTTCACTTAGCATTGGAAAATACTTTTCGCTTCTGGATCCTTTATTGGTGTTAAGAAACTGAGTGTCAAAATTATCGCAGCAGGTTTTTGTGGTAGACAGTAAATTTTATATTCTAAAATATAATCCATCCTTGGTACATTGTAGTTTCACAATAATAAATGCAATATGAAATGTATGTGCTTTTTGCCTGTATATATATACATATGTATATATATATATATACATATATATATCAATATTTTTTATTTTGATATTGTGGGGTACAGTTAAGGGTTAGGTATACAAATATGCTTCGTTCAGGCACCCTTGTTGATAAGGGGTGTCTCCCCATCCCCTGGCAGATGTT